>NC_079229.1:4804886-4835749 GCF_029633865.1 Lampris incognitus | reverse complement strand
AAATTCATCAGATACCACCCCAATTTATCACATGCCACCCCAATTCATCAGATGCCACCCCCAATTCATCAGATGCCACCCCAATTCATCAGATACCACCCCAATTCATCAGATGCCACCCCCAATTCATCAGATACCACCCCCAATTCATCAGATGCCACCCCCAATTCATCAGCTACCACCCCCAATTCATCAGCTACCACCCCCAATTCATCAGATACCACCCCCAATTCATCAGATACCACCCCCAATTCATCAGATACCACCCCAATTCATCAGATGCCACCCCCAATTCATCAGATGCCACCCCAATTCATCAGATGCCACCCCCAATTCATCAGATACCACCCCAATTCATCAGATGCCACCCCCAATTCATCAGATACAACCCCAAATTCATCAGATACCACCCCAATTTATCAGATACCACCCCAAATTCATCAGATACCACCCCAATTCATCAGATGCCACCCCAATTCATCAGATACCACCCCAATTCATCAGATGCCACCCCCAATTCATCAGATACAACCCCAAATTCATCAGATGCCACCCCCAATTCATCAGATACCACCCCAATTCATCAGATGCCACCCCAATTCATTAGATACCACCCCCAATTCATCAGATACCACCCCAGCCTGGAAAAGTCAAGTCAAGTCTGCATGCTAGTGTACACACAAGTCTTGCGGGTCTAACGCTGAGGTAGTGTTGATACGAGGGGGGGGGGGAGCTGAGCTAGACGTCATCCCAAACTCCGTCAACACGAGGAGTGTTGGCCGACGCATCCCTCGCCATCTCCTTTACCCTTGGGGCGAGGAGCTGTCCGCGGGCTGACGTGCTGAAACGCCGGGACACTCACCTTCTGGGAGTTGAACGACTGGGTCCAGTGATACAGCATCAGCTTGGACCCGCTCGGCTTGGCGCTCTCAACAATTGCCCCACTGTCCCCCTGCGCGTCATCTTTTGCGAGGGTTTCTCTCCCGTCTTGAGGTTCAGAGCCGTCGCTGGCCGCCATTTTGCCTGACCGTGGGGAGAGGGCGGTGTCATCGGTGACACACTCCCCCTAGCGGTTCGGAGCGTTATCTACTCCTGTATTTTCACAATGTGTGTCTGGTGTGTGTCTGTGTGAGAGTCTATAAACGGCCAAACTAAAGCACTTGGGGCCTCGATTCTTTTTGGATGTTATTGGGGATGATCGGGGGCACCTATAACAACAGCAGAACATTAAAATTATGATTAATTATGCATAAATGTGCAAAATATGCATTTTTCTAAAAATGGCTAAAAACCACTTTTCTCGGCATTTCAGATGATTCTGAGCATCTTTGATTTTTTTTTTCACCTATATAAAAAAAAAATTCTGGGACTTAGAAATGTTTTGGCATTATGCAAAATACATGCATTTTTGCAAAAATGCATTTATGATCCTCATTTTTTTTGGAGGTGGTAGGTATTGTTCCAGAGAGGACCAGAAAAATAGCAGAAAATTAAAATATAATTATAATAATTATGCATAATTATGCAAAATATGCATTTTCTAAAAATGGCTAAAAACCACTTTTCTCGGCATTTCAGATGATTCTGAGCATTGGGGGGGAGGGAGGTGGAGTGGGGGGGGTTAGGGGCAGGGGGAAGGCGGTTAGCTGGCAGGATGAAGAGGAGGGAGATTTAGACGGGTGGAGAACCACACCGCTACATTGTAGCGGGGTTCTTCTAGTTACCTTTATACTTTAAAGATCACGCCGGTATTGTTACATTGTTACCAGTCGTGTATACTTTACAGTACTCCCAAACACTTTCCAGAGTACACCGCAGTGTTGTACAGCTGTTTTTAATTCCTTTCTTTTCAGCAGAGTGAGAAAATTAACTTGCAACTTACCTGAACTAGATCTGTCGCCTTCATTGATTGATTGATTTGTTTTTCTGTTTGTTTAGTTGTTTATTTGTTTATCCGTTGATTTGTTGTCAAAGGGGCTGCAGCTCCGCATCCGCCAGAAAAATGTTCCCGTTTTACAAACCTCAGCGACGGTGACCTGAAAGTTAGCCGGAGGAACAGAACTCTAAGGTGGGTTTATAACGTGTAAGGTGGGTTTATAACGTGTAAGGTGGGTTTATAACATGTAAGGTGGGTTTATAACGTGTAAGGTGGGTTTATAACGTGTAAGGTGGGTTTATGACATGTAAGGTTGGTTTATAACGTGTAAGGTGGGTTTATGACATGTAAGGTGGATTTATAACATGTAAGGTGGGTTTATGACATGTAAAGTGGGTTTATGACATGTACGGTGGGTTTATAACGTGTAAGGTGGGTTTATAACATGTAAGGTGGGTTTATAACGTGTAAGGTGGGTTTATGACATGTAAGGTGGGTTTATAACATGTAAGGTGGGTTTATGACATGTAAAGTGGGTTTATGACATGTACGGTGGGTTTATAACGTGTAAGGTGGGTTTATGACATGTAAAGTGGGTTTATGACATGTAAAGTAGGTTTATAACATGTAAGGTGGGTTTATGACATGTAAGGTGGGTTTATAACGTGTAAGGTGGATTTATAACATGTAAGGTGGGTTTATAACGTGTAATGTGGGTTTATGACATGTAAGGTGGGTTTATAACATGTAAGGTGGGTTTATGACATGTAAAGTGGGTTTATAACATGTACGGTGGGTTTATAACAGGTAAGGTGGGTTTATAACGTGTAAGGTGGGTTTATAACAGGTAAGGTGGGGTCTATAACATGTAAGGTGGGTTTATAACGTGTAAGGTGGGGTCTATAACATGTAAGGTGGGTTTATAACGTGTAAGGTGGGGTTATAACGTGTAAGGTGGGTTTATAACATGTAAGGTGGGTTTATAACGTGTAAGGTAGGTTTATGACATGAACATATGAATCAAGAGAAACAGGGAACCCCAGTAATTTCTCATAAATCATGAGGGGGGGGATTGCAAAATGGTCGGCAGAGATGTAAAGAATAGCCCCTGGACTCGGTTAAGCTAACCTAGCTTAAACGGGCTAACCAGCGGGTGTGTGTGTGTGTGTGTGTGTGTGTGTGTGTGTGTGTCCGTGTGACGCAACGAGAAGCGTGGTGGACTTCATTCAGCGTTGCTTCGGTCAACAAAGGAGCGCCGCGCTTGTTTCCAAGCAATAAAAGTTCTATTCGTTGCGCAATACGTGCGATTGGCCATAACAACCAGCAGAGGGCAGTGTCGCCCATGTTTCCTAGGTCAGAAGGCAGCAGAGCAGTCGGTGTCCCTGTTTCCTCCTGCTGGCGTTAAAAGTGGGACTTGAGGAAGAGCACAGCCAGTTAATGGAGGGTTACTGTAGCTGTTTTCCTAGTTGGGGTGCCTCTGTCTTTTGTACAGCTCCAGGTTTACATTACTTTAAACTATGGCATAGAGCCCGAGTTCACCCTCCTGTACACTTACACATCCGGCACACGTGTACAGCCTGCCCCGGGACAGTCAGGCGTGCCTGCCCAGGTGGCTCTACCACCACCGCCGGTATGAGCGCGCACATGCCCGCCTGCTGCATGCATACATCACATGGGGCATGGCTATACAAAGCAGTATACATATATACCTCCCCACAGTTAGACAGGGGGTGCACGGGTAGGTACGTATGTGCATGATAAACATTTTTTAAGTGGATTTTCTCGCTGTTTTGAATATCGCCTCCATGCATATCTGCACAACATATGAGGCGCGTCTGTTGTTGTTTTTATTTTTATTTTTATTTTTGCACTGCGGCTGATTTATCGGCGGACAGGCAGCGGTGACTTATTAGACGATTTCTTAATTAGCCGGGGTGGGGGGATGGAGAGAGAGAGAGAGAGAGAGCGCGCGCGCGAGAGAGAGAGAGAGAGAGCGCGCGAGATGGGGGGGGGGGGAGGTCCCACTCGCATGACGTTGCAATTGGCGGTGTCTTTCTCCGGCAGCGAGTCGACGCCTCTCTCTCTCTCCCTCGGCGATCAGTGGGTGAGAGGGGGGAGACGGAGAAACGCACCGACGAGCACAGCGCAGCGCCTCCGGTAAATGACGCCGTCCACCGCCGCCGCCTCCCCGCACCTCCCGTTGTGCATGCTGCTGTTTCCTTTTAAATAATCATGCCTCTCGGCGCGCTCCCGTGCCGAGCCCGCCGCTCTTTACCCTCCTTGTTGTTGCTTTCCCTTTGCTGTTTTCACCCCTTTCTACTTTGTGTAAAACAGAGACATCACCACCACCACCATCATCACCATCATCATCATCATCGTCGTCGTCGTCCTCTCTTCGCATCGGCGGCGCTGGACCCCGCGGGGAAGTGAGGGGCGGGGGGGAGAGAGAGAGAGAGAGAGAGAGAGAGATACGAGACACGAGACGAGCGAGTCCGCAGACGCCACCTGCTCTACACCCTCGCCTACTTCTGAATGACGGGCGGAAGGTTCGACTTCGACGATGGCGGCACTTACTGCGGGGGGTGGGAGGACGGCAAAGCCCACGGGCACGGCATCTGCACCGGACCCAAGGGCCAGGGCGAGTACGCCGGCTCCTGGTCCCACGGCTTCGAGATAGTGGGGGTGTACACCTGGCCCAGCGGCAACACCTACCAGGGCTACTGGTCCCAGGGCAAGCGGCACGGGCTCGGCGTGGAGAACAAGGGCAAGTGGACCTATCGCGGAGAGTGGAGCCACGGCTTCAAGGGGCGCTACGGGGTCCGGCAGAGCCACAACACGCCCGCCCGGTACGACGGCACCTGGAGCAACGGGCTGCAGGACGGATACGGGATCGAGACCTATGGAGATGGCGGTGAGACGCGGGTTGCATGTCTTTTGAAGGGGGGGGAGGGAGGGAGGGAGGGAGGGAGGGGGGGGTAATTGTGCATGGGCCTGAGTGTGACGCCGTGTGATGCCTTGGGTAGTAATCTGTGCCACGCGCGCCGCTCGGCTGCGAGGATGCTCCTCCCGAGTCCGAGCGAGGCGGGTCTAGCCGGAGACGCGTCGGGAAGGAGTCGGGAGGAGATCTGGGTCGAAGTGGATGTTGCGCACTGCGCACAAACGGTCAAGTGCATTGCTACCCTTTCATTATGTCGCGTGTTAAAGCGCGTTATCTGCAGCCGGGTCCGCACGCGCCTCGCCTCGCGTTAAATAGGCGACCAGGGAAAAGATGCCCCCAAGTTCACAGGGACCATAAGCAAATACGCCAAAAGCGCGCAAAAGTGCGTTCAACATGTGCAAAAGTGCACATGTTGAACGTACCCTAGCGTGCACATGATGATACGGGCCATGCATTAAGCGGTGCAGCATATATTACCCCGGCATGTGCTCTCTTCCGCCCTAAACATCCCAACTCATTTTTGCACCCCCCCCCCCCCCCCGTCAGTGTTCACTTCCCTTCGTTGTTCCGAGGCGAGCTTTCTCATTCGTCGACTCCCAAACACGCGCTTGACCACGGTGGGGCTCGAGCCGAGAGGCGGCTCCTGTCCAGACCCAAACCTGACTGTAAAGGAGGCCGGCCGGCAAAGCAGGTGGCGGCAAAGTGCACGGGCGGCTGCAGGGGAGCCCGTTGTGGCCGGAGCATATCGCCTATCCCCTGGTGTCGCTGACGCGTGTGGACCCGTGAGCTGCCACACAAACCCGGCCTTACGTAAATAAAAAAGCTACTCCGGCGCTGACTCAGGTCGAGCCAGGCGGGCCTGTTGACACAGCCCTGCCTGCTGCCGACAGGGACCGAAGTTCAGGTTTGGGCCCATCTCCGCCCCCCCCCCGTTGTCAGTAATCAGTCTTCTCAGAAGAGCGATGAGGGCGATAACGCCCCGCCGCCGGCTGTAATGATGGGCATGCAGACACAAGTGGCGGTCCCGTGGACCCTCGGCATGCTGGCCGCTGTATAATCCGTGGTAGATATTCTTTGGCAGGAGGATATGCTGTTGCCCACTGACGTGTGAGCCTCACACCTTGCATGTATGTGTTAAACGGAGCCGTCGTGGTCCGGCGCCGCTGCTGCACAAGTGAGGGGGTAGAGAGGACGCGGCTTTATAAGAAAGCAGCCCATCTTGGAGGAGCCGCAGGACATCCGGCTGTGTGACCCTGCAGCCTCCCCGATGCTCCCGTCTACCTACCGGGTCGCCGACCCGAGCTGAGGGGCAAGGCGGCCCCGGGATCTCTGCCTTTCTACTGCACATCTCCCTAAATTCCCATCTAGGCTATATCGCTTTCCGTCATGGTGGCTTTAGTATCCCGCTGCACCGGTCGGTGTGTGGTTTGGACGCGGGATTAGAAAGCCCTTTGTGTTTCTAGCGCCTCGTTATCGGTGCTGTAACGCAGGGGGGCTCTGAAGAAGCTGCAGTGGACCATGTGGCCCCCACATGCTCCCTTGGCTCGGTGGCACCAAATGGACTCAATGTAAATATTCCCCTCGTTATGTTGACTCGCAGCGGTCCCCTGTGGTCAGAGACGAACGGCTGTGGGTGAGCGCACCTACCGCGGGGGGGGGGGGGGGCCTGAAAACAGGCGTCCGGGCCGGCTCCGTGATCCATCCTCGTCCCCTAACGATCTGCTGTGTCAAATCACGGTTATTAAGGTCATTAGTCTAGGTTAGTGTCTTCGAAGGCCACGGGAGGCCGGGGCACCGTGCAAGACACCCGACTCAAACCAAGCCGTGTTTTCACATGCCCCCCCCTCCCCCCTTCTGAGGGGATGGGGAGACGTTTCCCTGGCTGGAGGTCGTCGGCACGGCTACGGCGATGCTGTTCACACGTCCCTTACGTTCATCGTCGTTACCGCTTTTTTTGCCGCCTCGTTCGTGGCTGCCAATAAGCCAAGTAATCACGTTATTCTATCAAAGCCCGCTCCACGGCGGCGGGGAGTAGCCCACAGGTAGCCCATGCAGAATAGGTGTAAAGGAGTACTTGGGTCTCTCGTTTATGACTAGGTGAGGGGCTGAACTCTGGTAGGGCTTAGATCGCAGGCCGCTGGTGTGGTGTCATGGGAGGTCAGTGACTTCCGTCACGCTAGAATGATTGACACATGCGAAGGCCCTGTTTAATGCTGACTACGTTTCAGTACGTCAGCACAATTAGTTAAAAAAAACCAAACAAACACATCTCTGTTGAGTAATTGCATTGCCCAAACTGCACAATACTGCATTTGCTTCAGTGTCCAGATGTATGTGTGTGTGTGTATATATATATAACGGGGAGTGCAGAATAGAGGTGAAGAGGAGAGAGCAGGCAGGGTGGAGTGGGTGGAGAAGAGAGTCAGGAGTGATGTGTGACAGAAGGGTACCAGCAAGAGTTAAAGGGAAGCTTTACAAGATGGCGGTGAGACCAGCTATGTTGTATGGTTTGGAGACAGTGGCACTGATGAAAAGACAGGAGGAGGAGCTGGAGGTGGCAGAGATGAAGATGATAAGATTTTCACTGGGAGTGACGAAGAAGGACAGGATTAGGAACGAGTATATTAGAGGGACAGCTCAGGTTGGACGGTTTGGAGACAAAGCAAGAGAGGCAAGATGGAGATGGTTTGGACATGTGTGGAGGAGAGATGCTGGGTATACTGGGAGAAGGATGCTGAATATGGAGCTGCCAGGGAAGAGGAGAAGAGGAAGACCAAAGAGGAGGTTTATGGAGGTGGTGAGGGAGGACATGCAGGTGGCTGGTGTGGCAGAGGAAGATGCAGAAGACAGGAAGAGATGGAGACGGCTGATCCGCTGTGGCGCCCCCTAACGGGAGCAGCTGAAGAAGTAGTCGTATATATATATATATAGAGAGAGAGAGAGAGAGAGAGAGGAGAGAGAGAGAGAGAGAGAGAGAGAGAGAGAGAGAGAGAGATGAGAGAGAGAGAGAGAGAGAGGAGAGAGAGAGAGAGAGAGAGAGAGAGAGAGAGAGAGAAATGGTAGTACCTGAAACAAGTGCGGTGTAGCGTTCCTTGGCTTGCAGAAAGTGCTCATCAAACAAAGCCCTCGGTGTCTTCTGGCTGCTGTATGAGGGCAGCTCCCTGAGGCCCGGCTCCCTCCGGACAACAAGACAACTGAGGAAAGCTTCAGTCACGAAACGTCGAGCTGCAGTTATCCAGTCCAGTAAATAAGTGAGCAGCTGATGTTTCTATAACATGCCAGTCTTCTTCTACTTTCTGCAGAGGGACTTTTCCTTTGGGGATATTTGAGGACTGCTGCAACTGTTATGCTTTTATGGGGTTGGACAGAATTGTCCTGACTGCACCGGGGTGTGTACGGGTGGAGTCACGATGATGACATGCAGACAGACAGGTTATCGTGTGTGTGTGTGTGTGTGTGTGTGTGTGTGTGTGGGAGGTGTGTTCTGGGATATTTCCTTGGACACGTGGGGCCTTGGGGGCAGAAAAAGGTGGAGAACCCCTGCTCTGGGACGTAGCCGCTGTTGAGAAAGACGCGTCCACGTGTGTCATCATTCCTGACGGGGGTGTGTTTGATTATGACCAGCGTCCACCAGCCAATGATCCGTGTCTTTCTCCCCCCCCTCCTCCCCCCCCCCCCCTCAGGTACCTACCAAGGCCAGTGGATGGGCGGGATGCGACACGGCTACGGCGTGCGTCAGAGCGTGCCGTACGGCATGGCCACTGTTATCCGCTCCCCGCTGCGCACCTCCCTGGCCTCCCTCCGCTCGGAGCAGAGCAACGGCACCGTGCTCCAAGACCTCTCCTCCACCGCAGACACGCCCACCGGTGGCCGCGGCGGCTTCGTCCTCAACTTCCACTCGGACAGCGAGGTGGTGACGGGCAAGAAGAAGGGCCTGTTCCGCCGGGGCTCGCTCTTCGGCAGCCTGCGGCAGCTGCGCAAGTCCGACTCCAGGACCTCCATCTCCAGCAAGCGCAGCTCGGCGCGCAGCGACGCCGCCATGAGCCGGATCAGCTCCAGCGACGCCAACTCCACCATCTCCCTGGGCGACGGGGAGCTGCCCGACGAGGACCTGCTCCTGGAGGACCACGTGGACGCCACCACTACCGAGACCTACATGGGGGAGTGGAAGAACGACAAGCGCAATGGATTTGGCGTGTCGGAGAGATCCAACGGGATGAAGTACGAGGGGGAGTGGCTCAACAACAAACGCCACGGGTATGGGTGCACGGTTTTCCCAGACGGCACGAAGGAAGAGGGGAAGTACAAAAATAACGTCTTGGTGCGTGGAATTAGGAAGCAGTTGATCCCTCTTAAAAACCCCAAGACCAAAGAGAAGGTGGACCGCGCTGTGGAGGGGGCCCAGAGGGCTGCAGCCATCGCCAGGAGTAAAGTGGAAATAGCAGCCTCCAGGTATTCTGTGTGTGTGTTGTGTGTGTGTGTGTTTGTGTTGTGTGCATGTGCACCCTTAAATGCACTTGTGTGTTGTGCATGTGTGTGCGTGGATGCACATGAGCTCAGAAACACAAGGCTAGCATTCGCGTCCCACCCAGAGACGACACGCCGGTCTGTTTTTCCCTTTACTCGGCATCGTTTCGCGACTAGCCGCCATGTTTTATCCGTGTTTCTGTCATTATCGCCTGAATTAAACGCTAATTCTGCTGGCTGGCGGGACGGCGGCCTGTCTGCCACTTTGCGTTGGCCCTAATTGAGGGCGCGGGCCTCCTTGAGTGAAGTCCTGTGACACAGCGGCCATGTGGCTTCATCGTCCACAGTCCAGCCTTTTGTTGTAGCTCTTCGTCGCCCCTTGATCGGAAGCCAGGCGACAGCCCAGGACAACCTTGTGCTTCTAATCTCCACCCGTTTCAGTCGTTGCTCGGGAGTGTGTGTGTGTGTGTGTGTGTGTGTGTGTGTGTGTGTGTGTGTGTGTGTGTGTGTGTGTGTGTGTGTGTGTGGTATAGCCATACCTGTAGCCGCGCCAAATGTGTCTCATTATCCAACTAAAAGTGCCTGCTCCTCCTGTCAAATTCTGCTCTGGTCAGGTTATCTGCACTTTTAATAGGTGGGGTGAGCTCTGACGTTTCCACCCCAGACCCCCCCACCCCACCCCCACCCACCCCACACACACACACATGCACACCCCTGCAGGGACGGGGTTCAGGATCTGCAGGGTAGCTTTGAATTCCTCCGCTTTCATTGCAGCAGGTAATTCTTACTAGACACGTATGAGAAAGGAGGTTGGGTTGAATAGCGTGTGCAAAGGCCTCGGTGCTCGCACTCACGTCTCCGTGTCACTCGTCACATTCGGTCCCGGCGAACACGCTTGCGTCATACGTGGCGCCCGATACGCCGGCGTAAACACGGCCGCACACACGAGCGCACAAGCCTTCATGCACCAGTGTTTGCTTTTCCTTTCTCTCTCTCCATCTTGGTCTCACACATAAATGTGTGTGTGTGTGTGCGTGTGCGTGCCGCACATTACACACACAACATCACCCAGGATTTGATAGCCTTCCCCGTTGCAATGCCGGTTCGGTCTCGGCGCTTGACTCAGCCGTTTAATTTATTAATAGCAGGTATTATGATTAACAGGCCTCATCATGAAGCCCGGTCCGTCCCTGGGAGTCAAATAATCCGGAAAACTCCTCTTCCGCCGGAGCAGATGAAAAAAAAAGAAAAGCTCTCTTCTGTATGTTTTGCAGATAGGACACAGATGTTATATCATAGGGATTTAAAAATAATTTACATTGAAACTGCTGCATACACCACGCTGCGGGAGGATTAAATCTGATAAGTGGCTGTGTGAGTGTGTGTGTGCATGCATGTGAGTGTGTGTGTGTGTGTGTGTGGAGAGAGCTGGCACTATGGCTGCGATGAGGAAGAGGGAAGGGATATGATTTATTAAAAGGAGACAGCGTGTGATCTCTCCTTCGGCGATGCAGGAGGACAGCAGGCTGGTTTACAGTAGGAGTGAGGCGCGTGACCTGATGCATGGCGATGAAGCCGCCCCGGTGAAAGGCGCTGGAGCCAATACAATGTGTTTATGGCAGCAGACGAGGTCCCCGGCAGTGTGCTGCCAGATCAAATTACTGCCCGGAGCACGCTTCCCCCATCACGTGCCCTAGAAATCTTGAAACCGGCGCTTCTGTCCACCCCCACCCCCACCCCCGACAGATATCAGGGTTTCTTCCTCCGATGGGCCCGATGAAGAGGGGGGTGGGGGTTGTATCAAACACGGCCAGGCCGGCAGATTGTGGCAGTTTTGTCTAAGCAGGTTACGTAAGTATCGTTACGCAGGGCATGGCAAGAGATGTGCGCCTATCGATCCAATTCTAGTCACATGACTTGCAGTCTTTGACCTGGAATGTACCCGGTGGAGCCGACGGGAAGGAGGGAGGGAGGGAGGGGGGGAGGAGGGAGGTGGAGAAAATGGAGCGGAGAGAGACAGTGGAGGGGGTGAATGTGGATCGAGTTGGAAGGAGGCTGTGGCGAATTGGCTGAGCAGGAGGTTTGCGGGGAGTCTGGGGCGGTGAGGACGGACAGAAATGAAGCGCCAGCAGGATGGAGGGGGGGGGGGAGGAGGGGGGGGAGTATACCTCGCCCTCCAGCGGACGAGCCGCCCTGACGGCCTCCGGACAGGAGCGGATGACCTCACGCTGCCGGTCAGCCAGTCGATACAGAGCTGGCGTGGTGCGCTGGAGAGGAGTTTTCTCTGTGCCGCTCACAATCCTGTAGTCACCCTTCACACCACATATATATATATATGTATATATATATATATATATATATATATATATATATATATATATATATGTGGTGTGTGTGTGTGTGTGTGTGTCCGGCATCCGTGAAGTGATGTAAGGAAGGTGTGCTTGCTGGAATCTGCCGTTGGAATGCAGCTCTGTTCACAACGCACCGCCGCCCCGAGACCCACCTCATGGAAGCAGAGTCGCCCGAACGTCCTGTTAAAAAGCAGCCTGCAACACTGCATGCATGTTACCTCTTAACCGCTTAGCGTCTCTCCATTTTTATTATTCTTCATTTATTTTATTTTTCAGTTTCAGCATCATTTGCCTGTTTTATTTATTCATTTTATATTTATATTATATATTATTATATTTATTTATATTTGCCATATATTGGTTTGCACATACCTGCCTGCTGGGATAGGCTCCAGCCTCCCCGTGAGCCTGGTCAGGATGAGTGGATGGATAATGAATGAATGAATGAATGAATGAATGAATGAATGAATGAACGAGTGATTTGCTTTCCTCTTTTTTGTTCTTATGTGACCATCATTGGCTCGTGCTCACGGGTTCATCCGGCCGTCCGTCCCCGTCTGCTAGCAGGACGGCGTGTGCGGTTCTGAGTGCAGGGTTAGCCGCTGGGTCAAGCCCGGCTCTGAGTGCAGGGTTAGCCGCTGGGTCAAGCCCGGCTCTGAGTGACGGCTGTAACGTGGATTTCCTCCGGGCCGCAGAAGCCCGACGGTGTCGTCCGCCTCACACCTATATCGAACGTCAGGCCCCGCGTGCTGCCGCTGCTGGCCGCCGCACAGCGTCGCGGTGGTGAGTTCGATGCCGACTCCCGTGCGTTACTTCTGCACGGTGAAGCGCCCGCGGACCTTTGACGCGGTCTAATTGGACGCTAGAGTCACAAAATCAAGCGTCGTCCGTGGTCGTCATGGTTATCCGGAGGAAGTGAATCGAGTGCAGCTGGACTCGGTGTAAATCGTTTACATCGTCGTCGTTCTGTCGGATCGCGGGGGGGGGGGGGGGTGTCCAACTCCAGGCCTCCAGGGCCGCAGCGTCTGCAGTCGTTCGTTGCAACCGTGCACCACGCCGCCTGATTTCACTAATTAGCTCCCCTCCTGCATCGAGGAGGGGAAGGAACTAGTTTAATCGGGCGGTGCAGCGCACGGCCGCAACAAATACCCGCAGACGCTGCGGCCCTGGAGGCCTGGAGTTGGACCCCCCCTGGATTAGGGGTTTAATCTATTTACCCGCTGTAACAGTGGCCGACCACTTGTTGCCCGTGGATACCGGGCGGCGGCAGGGTGCACTGAGCAGCGGCTAGATATATATGTACACGTCGGTCTGGTATTTACCCCGTCTCTCCTATTACACACACACAACCACCCCCCCCCCCTTTGTTTGCATGCGGTCTGAACACACCTGTACCTCGTACGCGTGTGCGTGCATGCGCGGGTGCGCTTGCGTCTGGCAGCGAGGGGCTGGCAGCGAGGGGCTGGCAGCGAGGGGCAGGCAGCGAGGGGCTGGCAGCGAGGGGCTGGCAGCGAGGGCCCGTGTGGTGTGGGCTCTCTGGTGATGTGTCAGCAGTGAGCGCTGACTAAATAAGGCAAGGCAGCAGCAGGCTTATCAGCAGCGGCCAGGAATATGTACCGGTCCTGCCACTGATATAGTAGCGCGCCGTCTCCCTCGCACTATCGCCTCCCCCTCCAGAGGGTGTGCGAGCAGGCCCGCCGCCCATGTGTGCAGTTGTGTGCGGGTGTATGTTAGTGTGGGCGTGTGTGTCTGTGTGTGTGTATTTTTGGGGGGGTGGTGGTGGGGGGGGTTGTAAATGACAGACAAAGATTTAATGGCAGAGGTTTAGATGTGTGTGAGAGATGAGACAGGGGAGCTCTGCTATCGCTTGGCTCGACAACAGACGAATGTGTGTGCGTGTGTGTGTGTGTGTCTATTCGTGTGTGTGTGTGTGTGTGTGTGTCCAGGAGCGCTTGTTTTCCACCTGCTGTGTGACGACGCCGGCCACTCGCCACCTGCCCTTTCCGGAGGCGGTCTTGGATCGGCCTCGGCTTTCGCCGTGTGAGCAGAAATCCTCCCTCGGTGCGTCGTTTAAGAGCCCCAAAACTGCAGCCCGTCCTCGCCGTCCACGGAGGCCGGGTCTCCGCTCCGCCCGAGGGGTGGTGTGTGTGTGTGGGTGGAGGTTGGACGTGAGCACCCTGCGGACGTGGTTCCCGTTCCAGGGGTGCACGCTCTCTCGCTGGAGGTGTAACTCCGCGGACGGGCTGTGGGCGGCGTGCTAGCGGGTTAGGCAGTAAGCTAGTGAGGAGGTGAGACGCGGCAGTTATCGCCGGTGGGGGTGGGGGTGGTGGTGGTGGGGGGGTGGGGTCGTGTCCACGCAGACACGTGCAACCGCGCAAACGTGCTCAGGTACGCGCGTCCGGAGCCTCGCCGTGCCAGTGGGGTATCCATGACAGACGCCAAGGGCTGCACTTATAATGTCATTACTGTTGAGCCAGCTATTAATAAAGCGGCTGATGCAATGTCACATGCGTCACCGGTGGGCCGGCGCATGCTGCCTTTTGAGCGGCTTACAGTATAGGGTGCGGTTTTATCAAATTACACCGTATCGTGGAATATCACCCCCCGTGTTGTGGCACATTCTGCAGCCATAAGGTCACAGTTGATAGCTTCCTTGTTGTTTAAAGATGTTAGCGGGCAACTTGGTGTCAGGCGGTTTGAGTCTGAGTTACGGACGCGGGGGAGGGGACCCAGTTTGGGGGTTGCACTGCCCACCCCCCCACCCCCCCCCCCACACACAGACACACACAGTGTTAGTGTTAGTTCAGACTTTGGAGTTCACGTTGAGGTACTTCTTGTACCGGGACGCCTCGGGCGGCTCGTCTCGTCTGTCGGTGCTGAGTTATAGGTGGACGGAGGATGTCTCAATACACGCCGTGGTGGCCCGGCGGCCTGTCCGGGGTGTCTCCCCCGCCTGCCGCCCGGTGACTGCTGGGATAGGCTCCAGCATCCCCGCCACCCTGAGAGCAGGATAAGCAGTTTGGATGATGGATGGACGGATGAGGGGTTGAAGGCCTTGGTGCGAGGGGTCGGCTGTTATAAGGACACAATAAAAGCACAGTAACACCACTGAATACACACACAGCAACAGAACGATCAGTCATGGCAGGGGGGCGCCCGGGTAGCGTAGTGGTCTGTTCCATTGCCCGCCAACACAGGGATCGCCGGTTCGAATCCCCATGTTACCTCCGGGCTTGGTCGGGCGTCCCTACAGACACAATTGGCCGTGTCTGTGGGTGGGAAGCCGGATGTGGGTATGTGTCCTGGTCGCTGCACTAGCGCCTCCTCTGGTCAGTCTGGGCACCTGTTTGGGGGGGGGGGTAGCGTGATGCTCCCACGTGCTACGTCCCCCTGGTGAAACTCCCCACTGCCAGGTGAAAAGAAGCGGCTGGCGACTCCACATGTATGGGAGGAGGCATGTGGTAGTCTGCAGCCCCACCCGGGTCGTCAGAGGGGGCGGAGCAGAGACCGGGACGGCTCGGGAAGAGTGCGGTGATTGGCCGAACACAATTAGGGAGTAAAAAGGGGGGGGGGTAAAAAAAAAAAGGGATCGTGGCGCAAATGTTGGTTCAGAACAGCAGACAGGAAGTGGGTGGCTGGAGTGAGGGTGCTAAAAGGTGGCTCATTAGGAGAAAATCTCAAGTCATCGTTAAAAGAAAACGACATCATCGTAGTGGGCCGGAGTGGACCGGCGGCTGGGTGGTCATGCTCTCCGGGGGCCCCGACTATGGAGCAGTCTGACTGTGTACTCGTTGTTGTTTCTGCTGTTGCCACCGTTAAAGCCCCAAAGCCCCCTCTGAGAGCTGGCCAAGACAAACTTATAATAGCACCATACCTCAGAGGGAAGGAGGGAGCGAGAGCTGCAGAGTCACAGAGAGAAAGACCTGCAGCAGAGCCGGAGCGAGGCGGGCTCCTTGTTTTGGCTCTCTTTCTCCCAAATAGCCGAGTGGGAAGTCTGCTCCACTTTCCTCTCAGATTGTTTTGTTCTTCGGTGGGGAAACTGTGGTGGGGACGGACTCGGGGAGGGGTCCGTCCTCTGCCACCTGGGGAGACATGCTGGTCCGGGGACACAGGTCTCAACCACCACGGTGACCACGCCATCTCTTGGCACGGCGGAGAGGAATGCTAATAGATCTGTGTGTGTGTGTGTGGGTGTGTGTGTGTGTGTGTGTGTGTGTGTGTGTTGGATAATGAGAGGATGGGGAGATAAAGATTGGGATAGAGGAAAGAAATGAACAGGAACTTCAGACAAACTGACAGACTGTTGAACTGTAGGCAAGCTTCATTATTTGTGTGCCCAGAGCACTTTGAAAACTTTGCCAGTTGGGACCCAGCCGTGTGTGTGTGTGTGGGGGGGGATATGTGTGTGTGTGTGTGTGTGGGGGGGGGGTGTATGCATGGGTGGGTGGGTGGGTGTGTGTGTGTGTGTGTGTGTGTGTGTGTGTGTGTGTGGATGCATGGGTGGTGGGTGGTGTGTGTGTGTGTGGATGCATGGGTGTGTGTGTGAGTGTGTGTGTGTGTGTGTGTGTGTGTGTGGATGCATGGGTGTGTGTGTGAGTGGGTGTGTGTGTGTGTGTGTGTGTGTGTGGACGGTTGGCCTGTATCAGGGAGGGCGAGGGTTGTGTTTCACCACCATGCTGTTAGGAGTGTGTGTCTGTGGCTTGTAATCTGTGAGAATGGCACATATTTCTGCTGCTCCTCTAGAAACACGGGGATGAGTCAGGCGAGCAGGCGGGCGGGGGGGGGGAGGGGAGGAGGAGGGGGGATGGGGGGCCGGCGGCAGGGTCCAGAGCTTTCATAGAGATGTTAACATGTATTGGTTTCACCCACAGTGATTAAGAATTTAACAGCGCTCCTCATCCAAGTGGTTTTGTGTTTTAACCTGCTGCCGTGTCCTGTGTGTGTGTGTGTGTGTGTGTGTGTGTGTGTGTGTGTGTGTGTGTGTGTGTGTGTGTGTGTGTGTGTGTGTGTGTGTGTGTGTGTGTGTGTGTGTGTGTGTCTGTTGCCTCACGACTGACCTCACGGTCCCACCAGGACGCTGCTGGGACACTGCATCTCGTCCATCATTAAGACTAATGTAACACTCCTAATTTCTTTTTCCTCTAGTGTGCTGTGTGTGTGTGTGTGTGTGTGTGTGTGTGTGTGTGTTTGTGTACATGAGTGTGTATGTGTGTGTGTTTGTGCCTTCGCAGTCTATGTCTGTAGCTGTCTGTCATTTTGCACATTATATACTGCGTGTTGTAAGGCTGAAATAAGATTCAATAAGCTAGACCTCCAGATATTGTGTGTGTCCATGTGTGTGTCCATGTGTGTGTCCATGTGTGTCTGTGTGTGTGTGTGTGTTATTTTCCATGTGACGTAGCTGTATATGGTGGAATGAAGATTCAGTAAGCTAGACCTCCAGATATCATGAGCCTTTGTGTGCATGTGTGTGTGTGTGTGTGTCCATGTGTGTGTCCATGTGTGTGTGTGTCCGTGTGTGTTTGTGTTATTTTCCATGTTACGTAGCTGTATATGGTGGAATGAGGATTCAGTAAGCTAGACCTCCAGATATCATGAGCCTTTGTGTACATGTGTGTGTGTGTGTGTGTGTGTGTGTGTGTGTGTGTCTGTGTCTGTGTGTGTGTCCATGTGTGTGTGTCCGTGTGTGTGTGTGTGTGTTATTTTCCATGTTACGTAGCTGTATATGGTGGAATGAAGATTCAGTAAGCTAGACCTCCAGATATCATGAGCCTTTGTGTACATGTGTATATGTGTGTGTCCATGTGTGTGTCCATGTGTGTGTGTCCGTGTGTGTGTATGTGTTATTTTCCATGTTACGTAGCTGTATATGGTGGAATGAAGATTCAGTAAGCTAGACCTCCAGATATCATGAGCCTTTGTGTGCATGTCTGTGTGTGTGTGTGTGTGTGTGTGTGTGTGTGTGTGTGTGTGCGTGTGCGTGTGGGTGGGTGTTTGTGTGGGCGGCTGGCTGTATATGTTTGTGTGCGTGCACTTGTGTGCGGTTGTGCACCGGTGTGGGCATATGTGCGGCTCCGATCCTCCAGAGAGTCCCCGGAGAAACGACAGATCGTTACGTAAAGCCCCCGGTGTGGTTGTGGAGGGGCTCTCTTCCTGTGTGCGTCTGCCAGCCGCGGGTTTTAGCTAGCGCCACGTTAGCAGGAGATGCTGCTCCACTCTGCACTGGATTCAGCCGCCGCTACGCTTCCACATTTCCTCAGTTCAGGCGCCATCAGGCTGGAAGAAGGCAGCTGTAGGCTCGGACGTGTTGCAGGTCTGAGCCTACAGCTGCTTTCTGATAATATATTTATAGGGAGAGGAAGAGGAAGAGGAAGAGCTACGTTCAAGACAGAAAAAGAGGGGTGTCCGGGTTGTGTGGCGCTCGGAATCACGGGAATCTCCGGTTTGCATACACAATTGGCTGTGTCTGCAGGTGGGAAGCCGGATGTGGGTATGTGTCCTGGTCGCTGCACTAGCGCCTCCTCTGGTCGGTCGGGGTGCCTGTTCGGGGGGGAACTGGGGGGGATAGCGTGATCCTCCCACGCGCTACGTCCCCTTGGTGAAACTCCTCACTGTCAGGTGAAAAGAAGCGGCTGGTGACTCCACATGTATGGGAGGAGGCATGTGGTAGTCTGCAGCCCTCCCCGGGACGGCAGAGGGGGGGGGGGCAGAGACCGGGACGGCTCGGAGGAGTGGGGTAATTGGGCGGACACAACTGGGGAGAAAAAGAGGAGGGGGGGATCCATCCATCCATCCATCCATCCATCCAAAAAACCAGAAAAACTCCAGCGGAGTCGCTCCTCTCTTGCAGAGTTGTGTGTTTGTAGGCAGTGCATTAATTCTAACAGAAGTTGTGAGGGTCTTTAGCCGTGTGTCGAGACCACGGAGTCGTATTTCTAGTGTAGACGTAGCGAGCCACCATGTCTTTGTGAGACGGAGTAGAAAAAGAAGAGTGATAGGCAGCACCGACAGCTCGTCCGTCGTACCCCTGCGAGTGCACGTAGGGGGTTCGGTGTGTGTAGCAGCTGGGGCGTTGTGTGTCTGTAATGCTTTAACATGCAGGGTGAAGCAAATCCTCGTGCCGTCTCTCCCGCACCTGCCACCACCAGCCAAGCCTCCGCCCTCCGTATGCACGCCCACGTGCCCCGCCAAATCTGCTCAGAGCCCAGCGAGGCCGGTTTCACCCCAGATGTTCACCGATTGGATTATGGAATTATCACTTTTCTCGTTGACTCACTTCTTTATTATCCCGCACGGAGTTCTATTCAGACAGCCCTGGGAATCGCATTCATAGATAGCATGTGTGGTACATTTACGTAATGACTTTAGATGAAGCGGCCCTATCTCGCTATAAATATGTCTGTGCCCTGTGCCGCAGATATTCCTAATAACACCCCCGCCTTCCACAGTAATCCGCTGGATTATGTCCCCCCCACCAAACAAAACCCTTTTTATCAGTAAGAACCAAGTTATCGGTGATGTGAACTGATAATCAGAAACATGTTTAAATGGGTATCAGACTCCGCTCGGTTAAACATAATTCTGAATTACAACGTTACAACGTTACAGCGTTACAATGTTACAACGTTACAGTGTTACAACGTTAGTGTTACAATGTTGCAGTGTTACAATGTTGCAGTGTTACAATGTTACAGTGTTACAATGTTACAGTGTTACAATGTTGCAGTCTCATGTAGCAGACGCTTTTACCCAAAGCCACATTCATCTGAGAGTTAAAACAGCACAAGCAATGATCTAGTCAGGAGGCCACAACGCAGGTAAGTGCTGAAAAACTAGGTTCAAGTCCGGCAGGACACATAGGTGTCCTATCAAAAATAAAGGTGACTATATAAATAATATATATAATCATATGTCCATTATCTGAACCGCTTACCCTGCTCCCAGGGTGGCGGGGATGCTGGAGCCTATCCCAGCAGCCACTGGGCGGCAGGCGGGGAGACACCCTGGACGGGCCGCCAGGCCATCACAGGGCCGGACACCCTGGATAGGCCGCCAGGCCGTCATAGGGCCGGACACACTGGATAGGCCGCCAGGCCGTCACAGGGCCGGACACCCTGGATAGGCCGCCAGACCGTCACAGGGCCGGACACCCTGGACAGGCCGCCAGACCGTCACAGGGCCGGACACCCTGGACAGGCCGCCAGGCCGTCATAGGGCCGGACACCCTGGATAGGCCGCCAGACCGTCACAGGGCCGGACACCCTGGACAGGCCGCCAGACCGTCACAGGGCCGGACACCCTGGACAGGCCGCCAGACCGTCATAGGGCCGGACACCCTGGACAGGCCGCCAGGCCGTCACAGGGCCGGACACCCTGGATAGGCCGCCAGACCGTCATAGGGCCGGACACCCTGGACAGGCCGCCAGACCGTCATAGGGCCGGACACCCTGGACAGGCCGCCAGACCGTCATAGGGCCGGACACCCTGGACAGGCCGCCAGGCCGTCACAGGGCCGGACACCCTGGACAGGCCGCCAGGCCGTCACAGGGCCGGACACCCTGGACAGGCCGCCAGGCCGTCATAGGGCCGGACACCCTGGACAGGCCGCCAGGCCGTCACAGGGCCGGACACCCTGGACAGGCCGCCAGGCCGTCACAGGGCCGGACACCCTGGACAGGCCGCCAGACCGTCACAGGGCCGGACACCCTGGACAGGCCGCCAGGCCGTCACAGGGCCGGACACCCTGGACAGGCCGCCAGGCCGTCACAGGGCCGGACACCCCGGACAGGCCGCCAGGCCGTCACAGGGCCGGACACCCCGGACAGGCCGCCAGACCGTCACAGGGCCGGACACCCCGGACAGGCCGCCAGGCCGTCACAGGACCGGACACCCCGGACAGGCCGCCAGACCGTCACAGGGCCGGACACCCCGGACAGGCCGCCAGGCCGTCACAGGGCCGGACACCCCGGACAGGCCGCCAGGCCGTCACAGGGCCGGACACCCCGGACAGGCCGCCAGGCCGTCATAGGGCCGGACACCCCGGACAGGCCGCCAGGCCGTCATAGGGCCGGACACCTGGACAGGCCGTCACAGGGCCGGACACCCTGGACAGACCGCCAGGCCGTCATAGGGCCGGACACCTGGACAGACTGCCAGACCGTCACAGGGCCGGACACCCTGGACAGGCCGCCAGACCGTCACAGGGCCGGCGTGCGTGCATGTCGGGGATGTGGTGGGGTGGAGCGGTGGTTAGCGCAGTCGCCTCACGGCAAGAATATATTATAAATACATGATACATGACATATAATGTAGTATATATTATACAGCTATATAACACATAATAATATACAATAATAAATATATGTAATAACTATAATAAATAAATAAATGAAATTGTATTTTTATTTTGGCATTTTTATTTTGTTTTTGTGTTTTGTAAGTCATATAGAAGACAGAAATATGCTGTTGATAGTGATGATTTTATTGTCCCTGACACTCGTCTTGTTCCTTAACGAGTCCCGCGTCACCCGATCGCTGCATGTTTTCGTGCGGCGCCGCCATCGCGGGAGTAGTCCAGCTTGCTGTAAATGTGGCCCGCTGCTGAACTGGACCGCCGGTTTTCTAGTGGAGAGGAAATGAGCGATCGAGTGAACCCACACAGAGAGAGAGAGGGAGGGTGTGGAAGCAAGCGGGGGGGTGGGGGGGTGGGGGGTGAGGGGTGGCAGTGTGAGGCTTAGGGAGGAGAGAACGCAGATCATAATTAAAACTATTCCTTGAGCTTAAGTGGTTGCCAGGCGCTGTGACCTTTCCTCACATTGGTTCTGTGTCAGATGTTGAGCCTCGCAGTCAAACCAGACACATCATGGAGTGTGTGTGTGTGTGTGTGTGTGTGTGTGTGTGTGTGTGTGTGTGTGTGTGTGTGTGTGTGTGTGCGCCCATGTGCCCATGTGCTTGTTTTGCTAACCTCTAAGCCTTCATCCTTGGTCCACCGCCACACAGTCTGCCCAGCTGTAAACCTTTTAATTCCAGTTTGCCACGGGGCTGAATGTGCATAGGTCCAACTATGTTTTCAGTATCAGGTCTTCGGTGTGTGAGAGAGGCCGCCAGTAAGCGTAGGTTAGTGTGTATGTGAAGTTCTGTGTGTGTGCGTTTGTGTGTTTGTGCGTATGTGCCAGGACACACCGAACACAAGAGGCTTTAATGTGGGTTTTTTCATCTGCAGATTTGTTAATAGCGGCCAGATGCCGGGTTGGACAGCTTGCTCGAGTGTCTCTGATTGTTACCATGGTTACGGTCCCATCGCCGTTGTCGTCTTGTAAAGCCCGTCGGTTGATTTTTTTTTCTTTTTTTCCCCCCCATACAAAGTGACAAAGCGGCGAGGCTCTGTCGCCGTACCGGCAGATTTCTTCCCCCCGGACTTGCCCGTGCAGGAGGTGGCGGGTAACGGGTGAGGCCGGTGTGGTTATTCTGATTTACGGCCGTTGTCTTCGGGTTCACGGGCCTGTAGAAGTGCAGGTTTATAAACACCAACCAGTAGATCCCCTCCTTCGCACACATTGCCTCGCCGGTCTCTCGCGAGGCGAGGCAGGTTTATTCATATCCCACATCTCAGCAACGGCGAGGCCGTGCACGGCGCTTTTACATAAGAGGCATTAAGACGAAGTGTGAAAGCGGCACAAGGCAATGAAAACGCATTAAAATACAAATAGGAAGACGGGGGGAAGAGCTAAGACGGATAGAATAGGAGGGCAGAAGTTACAGTGCGGTGTAAGATGATAATCAAAGGCTTCACGTTGCAGGCCTTAATGTGGCACATCGTCACGAAAGCTGCCCATGCAGAGCGGATGTGAATGTGTGATTGAGTTCACGTGATTATTTGTGCGTCTTGCCAGATGTCAGAAAATGGTGTGTGTTTGTGTTTGTGTGTGTTTTGTTTTTTTACTTTTCACATACATATGTTTGTTCCATTGTGTGTGTGTGTGTGTGTGTGTGTGTGTGTGTGTGTGTGTGTGTGTGTGAGAGAGAGTTCTGTGCAGTGTAAGTCAGCCCCAGGGTCAGTTTGGCATGCTTTATGGCTCCCTGGGTCACAGCCTCCCCTGTCACCCACACAGAAACTGGGCCGACTGTGGCACTCCATCCTGTCCACAGGTCACCAATAAGGCGTATATATATATAGATATATATAGATATATCTATATATATATAGATAGATATAGATATAGATATATATAGATAGATAGATAGATAGATAGATATATAGATATAGATAGATAGATAGATAGATAGATATAGATATAGATATAGATAGATATATATAGATATATATATAGATATAGATATATATAGACATATATACATATATATACATATATACATATATACACATATACATATACATATACATATATACATATATACACATATACATATATACATATACACATATACATATATATACATATACATATATACATATACATATATACATATATATACATACATATATATATATACAGGATGTTTGACCAGAAGTGATTGGTGATTCCCTCTGTAGGGTAGTGAAGTGATGAGGGTTTAGGGTCCAGGCTCTTATGACTGCAGGAATCTGCCCCGCTGAACCGCTAGCAGGAGCCCTGTTCTGCAGGTGACCCCGCCCTTTGACCTCTCTGTGGAGGCAGAGAAGTGAATAGATGATTTCTGCAGAGCTCAATAGAGGATCGCACCCGAGGGCGGCTGTCTATATTTTCCCATTCCACCTCACCTAGGATCCCGTGCAGATTCCGGGACTGCCAGGACCAGCTAGTGTACATGTAGCTAATTCAGGGGCAGCCGGGGAGCGAACCCGGGTCACCCGCACCACGGGCGACCGCGCTAACCAGCCAACTGAAGGGTCCGACCCCGTTAGCTAAGGGCTAGCGAGGCTAGTCATGCGTGGTCGTTACATTACCCCCCTCCCCTCTTTGGGAAGTGCATCCCCGCTCTTCGGCATATCCGCTCCCTCACGCCTCTGGGCGCACGCGCTTCCCATGGCCTCCCACTCTCACCACCCCACTGCTGACACCGGTGTAGCGAATTCAGGGACAGCCGGGAAGCGAACCCGGGTCACCCGCGCCACGGGCGACCGCGCTAACCAGTCACCTTAAGGGTCTGACCCGTTAGCCGAGGACTAGCGAGTCTGCTCATCCGTGGTCGTTACATAGATTTTTAGAGGAAAACATGATTAATTTTTTTTTATGAGACATCGTTTGCATTAAACCGGTTTTACATTACTTCCTGTTGCTTCCACGACACCCGGCGAGAGAGATGTGAGGGCTTCCAGAAAGTGCTAGAACTTTCAAGGCCCTAAACAGAATTCGAGATGGGCTTACCGCCGCCCTCAGCTGTGTCCAAGTTTCACAGGCAGTGCTGACACAGAGGGTGACAGAGGTTCGAGTCCCCTGCCGCTGCCCTTCACCAAAACCGGAGGGATTATCCCGGCGAGGGGAGGTCGGGGCATCCATCGCTCATATCAACACAGCCGCGGAGCACACGGAGGGTTCAAGTTCCAGGCCTCCTGCAGGGCTCCAGCGAAAATAAACACACACACACACACACACACACACACATCTTTCTTTGTGACTTTTTCACGCTGCCTTTGAGCAACTTGAATGCTCCTCCTCTTGTCTACCTGTTATGGTGCTGGCTGTAATGGTTCTCCATCTTTTGCCATGTGCTCAGACTGACAGACTTGAACACACGCACTGGCGTGCACGCGTGTCAGTAGATCTTCTGTTTTAGTCTAAACAGGCTCTTCTTAGCCTCCTCTGCAGAAAGCAGGTACGCTTGCCTGCACAGAGACCACCTGCTTTCCACCTGTTTCTCCCTGAGTGGAAGATCCAGCTTGTCCACTGTCTCATGGGTCTAAACACATTGGGGGGGGGGGGCAGAGACACTGTTTGGGTCACATCATAATAATTAACACACCCTCATTGGAGGATAATTCCTTTTTTCTTTTTTTCTTTTCTTTTTTTTTTTACATCCTGGGTCTTATTTTCATAATCTTTGCCGTCATGCATGGACTTCCTCATGGGGGTTTTGGATACGGGACCACAGCTGGACTCGGCTGGACCACAGCTGGACCACGGCTGGACCGGCACCTTGTGGGGCAACCGACCATGAGCGTCAGACATGTTTTAACAAGTGTGGTTGAAATCAGTTCTCTAAGCCACGCAGTGGAAGTGGAAAACATGTGAGACAAAGATCACTCCCCGAAAGGTCCAGTATTTTCAGCTGCCGAGCTACTTCCTGGTTGTTGACTGACTTCCTGGTTCAGCTTGCAGGGGCGACCATCTTGCATACCACACCGCTGATAAAGCACCCGGCCAGCACAGCTGAGAAGTCGGAGATAACGGGGAACGCGGCCTAACTGAGGCCTACAGCTTGGTTTTTGTTTTGAAAGGGCGGGTTTGAGGCTCGTGTTCAGTTGCCCTGTAAACGGCCGTGTCCAGCGGTGGTCCCGCGTGCAAGTTCTCCACGATGAAACCGGTGCGTCGTGACATCATCACCTATCTCCTCGTCGTCATCGGCTCGGTAACCTGTGGAGGTCGTGGGAGCACAGCTGATGCGTGGTTTCCTCCGCCGTTCCCTATCCACCACAGCTCTCCCCGCCTCCGCTACGCTCCTCTGTGGCCCTTCTCTGATACTGTTTACCCGGGTCTTTCTCGGCCCCCCTCTCTTCCTAGTCCCTCCTACCAGGCCCCTGCAGGATGTGCATGGTGGCAAAAACGACAAAATTAAGACCCAAGTGTTAAAACAAAAAACAAAACACGGAGCTATAGCAGTGCAGTATTCTATAGCTGTCCAATAACAGTCCACAGGAGTGTATGGTGGCAGTGGTGCACACAGTACACATGCATACAGTGTGCCCCAAGTACACACAGTACACATGCATACAGTGTGCCCCAAGTACACACAGTACACATGCATACAGTGTGCCCCAAGTACACACGGTACACATGCATACAGTGTGCCCCAAGTACACACGGTACACATGCATACAGTGTGCCCCAAGTACACACGGTACACATGCATACAGTGTGCCCCAAGTACACACGGTACACATGCATACAGTGTGCCCCAAGTACACACGGTACACATGCATACAGTGTGCCCCAAGTACACACGGTACACATGTATACAGTGTGCCCCAAGTACACACAGTACACATGTATACAGTGTGCCCCAAGTACACACAGTACACATGCGAGGATGTGAGGGTTTGCCGGTCTGGTTACAGAATGAATTGAAATTGAGTAGAATCAGCACTTCATCTGATCTCAGAGAATATTGGTGTTTTGTGTATGGGTTTTTTTTTGGGGGGGGGGTCCCCACCTTTTTCTCCCCAATTGTATCCAGCCAATTACCCCACTCTTCCGAGCCGTGCGGTCGCTGCTCCGCCCCCCTCTGCCGATCCGGGGAGGGCTGCAGACTACCACACGCCTCCTCCCATGCATGGGGAGTCGCCAGCCGCTTCTTTTCACCTGACAGTGAGGAGTTTCACCAGGGGGACGTAGCATCATGCTATTCCCCCCAGTTCCCCCTCCCCCCCAAACATGCCTGCCATACTGTTTCTGTAGGACCGTGCATGTGCAACGCCCCAGATTTGTCTTCCATCCTGCCAACATGGCCGTGTGCTCCCATCTTCATTATAAAGCACCACGGCCCTCGTTGCAGGGCAAAGCTAGCATATCTCCTAATAATTAGATCTGGTCTTCCATTTAAAGAGTCATTTGCTGTAGCCGCCACCACCACCACTACCACCACCACCACCACCACCACAGCCCCTGGTAATGTGAGTCCGGACTTCAGCCCAAGAATAATTTCTGAATAATGTTGAGAGTCAGTTATAGCCGACCACTAATAGTGTTAGTCATGCTTGAGTAATCCTGAATTAGCATCAGCCGGGAACTCAATAGCGCTCCTGCTTGGATATGGAAAACATGTGCAAGCTAGTATGTGCTAATTTGCGCTGACATTCTGCCATGTTTTGTCCTTCCTTTTTAGGACCTGGTTGGTTCTTGGAGATGTCACAGGACAATAATTTCCTTTTATTATTCTATTAACTGTGCGGTCAGACCCGGAACATCTGACCAGCAATGAGAAAATTGAGAACATTCTTGAAGCATCGGTCACTGGCTGCATCCCTCGTCTCATATGAGGAGTAAAAAAACAAAAAAAGACAACTCGGGGACAGCTGACAAGCCGTCCTCGGTGAGCCAGTCTGAGACCGCCGGGCTTTGGACGTGGTGCGGTGTCGTAGGGCCGCGCTGACTGTCGGGTCGTGATGTCGACCACGGCCAAGTTTCATTACTCTCCCATTCAGTAGTGCACCGGTCAGCTGCCTGGTTGTCATCCCTAGGGTGAGAGAAAGGGGGGGTGGGGGTGGGGAAATAAGATGGAGAAAACGGAGGCGAGGTAGGGGGAAGGATGGCGAGCGGAGGGGGGTTTGGGAAGACGGGGAAAGGTATGGAGAGACGCGGAGGGGGTGGAGAAGAGCGAGAGGGCGCAGAACTATGTCAGCATATGTGAGAGAGACTCCTCAAATAGTCCATACCCCGGGGGATGATGGATGGGAGCATCAGTCTTAGAAATCACACACACACACATGCATACGTAGACACAAATAAACACGCACACTTGTGCAAACAGGCATATGCATGCAAACGCAGAAACGTGTAACACATGTCCAGCATCCATAAACATGCACATACATAGGTGAACACACAGACGCACACAAACAAACTGTTACAAACAAACACAGAAACACACACACACACACACACACACACCATTCTGCAAAGGACAAGATGATGGCTCGCTGCGATGGAGGGCGTAGCATGTTGGCAGGGGTCTGAAATTCAACCCTACAGTAAAATTAGAGAGGTTAGGATGCATACCTAAGCAGTTCTGCATGCCCGGGAGTCTTTAGAGGGGTGCACTCTCTCCTCTTTCTCTCCTCCTCTCTCTCCTCCATTCTCTCTCTCTCTCTCTCTCTCTCTCTCTCGCTCTCTCTCATCAATGCATCGTCCACGCAGCCAAACTGACTCAACACATTTCGTGCAATTCATTTGTCTGGGCGGCAAAACACCCACAGCTCCCGCAAACCTTCATCCATATCTCTCGTCCGGTGTATCAGCATAAAACGTGCAAAGGACTGGCTCGCAGTTTTTACGATCCCGTCCCCGGCTGGTGTCTATTTGTATGGAGAGGTCACACATATCGGGCGGTGTAAAAGATAAACAAGGGCTTTAAGGTCTGGATCCGAGTGCAGTACGTCCCTATTTTACGCTCGTCGTTCATGTAGCACGTGGGTAGTGTTCGTTTTCACCATCACCATCATCATCATCCATCATCCATCCACCATTAGTCGTCCATCCTCATCTTCATCCACACTTCTAGCCATGCTGCAAACACTGCCCCCAGATTGCATTGTACAGTTAGATGCAGTTAATGGGGGGGGGGGCAAAGCCACAGTGATCTCTCAGCGCAAAAACGCACTCCGGGGTTCAGCCAAAGCTAACACGATGCTACACCGATGAATTCCAGTGGTCGTTTTACAAAAGTGACCGTCGTTTTTATCACAAAATTCCCTCTCGGTGTTTGCTGTGCTGCACTGCAGCAGAGGTACTCCTGCTGGCGATTGCTGGTGGACCGTGTTGCAGGAAGTGACATGGTGGAAGATGACTGTAACTGACCATTGAAACTATACTGACCAAATCAGAATGATAGACGGCTGTAGCGTCATGTTCCGGTGGATGAGGTGTGGAGGTCTGTGTGGGGAAACAACCCCAAAAACAACACAATTCTGAATCGAACAACTAAGAAGATCTAACATTATCAATGAAAAAGTGTCTACACACCTGAGGCTGTCGATAATATCCAGATAATATCTGCTACTACTACTACTACTTCTACTACTGCTGCTACTACTACTACTACCACTACCACTACTACTACTACTACCACTACCACTACTGCTACTACTACTACTACCACCACCACTACTACTACTACCACTACTACTACTACTACCACCACCGCTACTACCATTACAACTACCACTACTACTACTACCACTACCACTACTACTCCTAATACTACTACTTCTACTACTACTTCTACTACTGCTACTACTACTACTACTACTACCACTACCACTACTACTACTACTACCACTACTACTACTGCTACTACTACTACTACCACCACCACTACTACTACTACCACTACTACTACTACTACCACCACCGCTACTACCATTACAACTACCACTACTACTACTACCACTACCACTACTACTACCACTACTACTACTGCTACTACTACTACTACCACCACCACTACTACTACTACCACTACTACTACTACTACTACTACTGCTACTACTACCACCACCACTACTACTACCACTGCTACTACTACTACTACTACCACCACCACTACTACTACTACCACTACTACTACTACTACTGCTACTACTACCACCACCACTACTACTACCACTGCTACTACTACTACCACTACCACTACCACTACTACTACCACTACTGCTACTACTACTACTACCACCACCGCTACTACCATTACAACTACCACTACTACTACTACCACTACCACTACTACTCCTAATACTACTACTTCTACTACTACTACTACTACTTTCAGCTGCTCCCGTTAGGGGGCGCCACAGTGGATCACCCGTTTCCATCTCTTCCTGCCCTCTGCATCTTCCTCTGTCACACCAGCCACCTGCATGTCCTCCCTCACCACATCCATAAACCTCCTCTTTGGCCTTCCTCTTCTCCTCTTCCCTGGCAGCTCCATATTCAGCATCCTTCTCCCAGTATACCCAGCATCTCTCCTCCACACATGTCCAAACCGTCTCAATCTTGTCTCTCTTGCTTTGTCTCCAAACCGTCCAACCTGAGCTGTCCCTCTAATATACTCGTTCCTAATCCTGTCCTTCTTCATCACTCCCAGTGAAAATCTTATCATCTTCATCTCTGCCACCTCCAGCTCCTCCTCCTGTCTTTTCATCAGAGCCACTGTCTCCAAACCACACAACATAGCTGGTCTCACCGCCATCTTGTAAACCTTCCCTTTAACTCTTGCTGGTACCCTTCTGTCACGCATCACTCCTGACGCTCCAGATAACATCTCAATATCCAATTTACAAGCAGGCAAAGAATACGGGACTCTATAGAAGATATAGGTATCTCTCTGTACAGACTGCAGAAAAGGAAGATCTAATAACCACACATGGGTAATTCCTGCATGCAGCGCCACTTTACTAGAGGGCGTTTGCATGCTTGCTGTTGCACCCTGGGCGTGGCATGTTTGTGCACTATGACGAGTGGTAGTAATGGGAGCCGTTCTGGATAAAAACATTTTAAGTGTCTGTCCCAGAATGTCTGTCTGTGTGTGTGTGTGTTGCTGAGAATAGGACTCACGGCGGTATGATGTGGTCCTCCTTGTCCGCCGTTGCATCATCCCCCCTTCCGCCCTCTGCGCGCCGCATTTTCTCACCTCCCGTGTCTCTCCTCCCTCTGTCTGCTCCAGTCTCCTCCAGTGCATCACACCCTCTCCTCCCCATCCTTCTCTGTCTGTCACTTCCCGCCACAGCCGTACATCCTGTCTGGGAATCCTGATCAGGCTGCATTACTTCCTCGGCCCGCCCCGCGGCTTTAACCCCGCTGGACCTAAACGGAGCTGTTAAGATCCCTGGGACACGCCATGGGGAAACTATATTCACCCACACCTCGCACCTCCTTTCCCTCGGCTACGCGTTTCACACGTTTCAGAAATAGAATCGCGTGTGTTTGTGAGTTAACGTATAGACAAATCAGCATATGGCCGTTGAGGGTGTGTTGGTGTGTGTTTTATGTGGGTTGGACATGAAAATATGCTGCCACGGATCGGCGTAAGAGAGATTCGTCCCCTGCCAGAGACAATATGTGGGTCCATGCTTGGTTGGAAGAGTCTGTTAGTGCAAAATTGATCCACTACCTACCTCTAGGGGGCGCTACTCCTGGCTTCCCTCTGTGATCTGACCAGGCTGTTGAAAGGGGTGCATGTATACGCACAGTTCGGAGCAATATGTGAAGGGGCAAACTGCCGATGACAATGTGCCTTATGTGGCGAAAGGAGTGCCCGGAAATTCCCCCCGAGCCGAATTTCTGTCTGAGGTTGG
>NC_079229.1:4760805-4804686 GCF_029633865.1 Lampris incognitus | reverse complement strand
GATGGGGAGCAGCCGTGAAATAAGGATCCTCCATCGTGATACCTCATTATCACCCACGCCGAGGTCTCCGACTGTTAAATTTAGTCTCCCAGACAGGTCCGGTGTTTTGACCGCTGCTTTTCCTGGCCCTGCGCTGCTTTGCCCAGCCCAGTCCAGTCTAGACTTATCTCAGCCCCGGGCCAGAGACCGCAGGCCTTGTGGCCTTTACCTCACCTGACCAGTGGTGACTGAGCGACCGACAGTCGAGACTGCCCCCGTAGTGGTCAGCCAGAGTGCAGGCCAAAACAAAATAAACCTAATCCACCAACGAGTGACATGAAAATATAACAGAGGGAGACTCCTACACAACCGGAGGGACGTTTTCTCTCCTCGTTTCTGTCTGACAAGGGGAATCTGCAAAATTTGAGGGAAAGCTGCAAACGCCGAAGCATCGCGCGACGAAATGAAGATGTGCAAGAAGGTTATCAAAACTTAAAAGACGATGGAGAATTGCTCATCACAGAAAAAGTGACCGGCTGCTTGTTTATCGCCAGCCTATTGCCACTGCACTCGAGTCAAGTCTGTATCAAGGTTCAGCGAGCGGACCGTTACCGTGGAAATTACGGCATCGTGAAGAATTGATCTTTGTCTTGCTTCTCTTCTCTTCTCAGAACAAAAACCAAATATGACCTGTAGGACACGAAATCCTCCGGGGAGGAAGGGTGGCTTTGATCTGCCCCCGGTAATACAGCGTGTTTCCCCTTATTTAGTAGTGCACACCGAGAACTGATTGTTCTGAGAAGGATTAGCGGTCATAAAATGGGTTTCTGCCGAGCCAAGCGATGAGCGCACTATGACGCGGATCGCAGGTACACTAATGGAGATGAGACACATGAATAAGAGTCGAACAGCAGTTCTAGTTGAAAGCATCAACCCTGGGTCAAGCGCTGACATATCCCATTCCCCCCCACGCCACAAACATTAGCTTCATTACAAACACCCAAATGTTAAAAGAGTGTGAAAAAAAGAAGAATATGTCTCATCTAAACAAGTGACGCATCATCTTTAAGCTGGTGATAGGGACAGAGTAGGAGAGAGGCTTTGTTGTCCCAAGGATGCAAATTATACAGTGACAACTGGGGGGTGTCGACTTTTTCTCCAGGGCCTAAAGGGAACCCAGGACACTGCAGGTGCAGGCTTCAGTCAAGTCTTACAATCCTTACAGCATCTTGCTTGTTTAACGTAATACCTGCAGTTGGTAGATGATGATAGATCAAATTCATTACACCGGCTCACGGGGCATGCACCACACAACCTTTGTAGTCAGGGGTCACCAACAAAGTATTCTAGAGCAAAACTGCCAGCAAGTCAGACCCCCCCCTCCACATACACACAACAACAACAGTAGACCATCGTATTGGTTGAGAACAGTAGGGTATGATTGTTGTACATTGTTGTAACTCACCGCTTTGCTACTAGGTCCTGCCTGCTCGCTGTCCTCTTGACCCCCCCCTGCCTGCAGACTGTCACTCTGACCTCCCTCTGCTTCCTTAATACACAGCACATAAATGTAAAACTCACCAGCACCCATACTATCCTGGTCAGTATTGAGCCTGCATGACAACCACAGAAAATACAGGCTGCATTAGCATCTCTGAGTCCCAATTTGTACAGGTTTCAGCTTACTTATACTACAAACAAAAAAAGTGCCGGATATCTCCTATCCTCTTGCCCGTGTTGACTCTGTAAATGAAATCTAATCTGAGTTCAATAAAGTGGTAATACATTTGAACTAATACAATTAATCAGCCTTCAGCACACGTGGATTTTAATATTGTTCAATTACCCCAACTAAGCAAAACTCCTGCACTCCTGAGTCAAAACAATGGGGTGCCTATTATAAAAGCTAATATCAAAAAAGGTGAAAGACTAACTAAACCACCACAGCCACACAAGACTGTTGATGTAAAAACGTGTCTCTTCAACAGCTAATCCTCCATTGTCTCACTGCACATAACTGAGCACCGGTGTTAGCTAACATTAGATAATATACGACATTTTATATTGGAGATGAAATACCAAGCCACAGGAACTGCTAGCTAGCTATTTAGCCAGCATTGGAAACGAAAGGGTGCGCAACCTAACCCTAACCCTAGCTAGCTAGCGATGTTAGGTATGGCAAACGTTAGCTTTAGCTAGCTAACGTAGTTAGCGAAACTGCAATTTAAGGCAAAACCTAGCAAACGTTCATCCTTAGACAGTCTAATCAAAGCCTGAGAAGATAAGAGAGTGTATTAAACTAGCTAGATGACTATCTAATTACATTAACCTACAGCGCCTCCGCAGGCCTGCGCAGACATGAGGAATGAGATGGGATTTGGGAATCCAAGATGGCGCTCGCCGCCAACAAGGTTCAGAACATGTGTGTCCACCTCAGTGGCGTCTGAAACCGCATTACCAGATTCTTGCAGGCATGAATATGGGACATATATTGTAATATTTACAATTACAGGTGAGAAAGCTATATAAAGAAAGACATATAAATGTTTTGACCCCATCCACCTTTTTGTTTTTACCTCTTTTTTTCGGAAGGGGGCGCAATCCCGAGACATTTCTTAAACCGCCAGCCGAACGTTCGAGCGAGAGCGTGCTGTCGACCAGGAAGCTTCCAGGCCGCTTTTCCTGAGACGCCATGTACAACATATCAGGGTTGTGAATGGGACTTTAAACTTTTAAACGACTTCCAAGCTAAAAATGAAACTGGAAACATCTGGCGTGCAGCAACTTGGTAACGTAATGTGGTGCAAGTCCAGATCCTCTGGAATTCAGAAATTATTAAAATATCATGTTATGTTAACATTGTTCAGATTTCAAGAATGTAAACCAAATAGTGTTATTGTCTTCTAAAGCGCATGCCAATTTTCATCCGATTGTTGTGCCTATAATCTTACGGCCCCTTCTCTCGCACTAACATCTGAAGGCCCTTCTCTCATGCAAGCGTGTTTCTTAGGACTACGACCGAAACCCGCCCCATTCAAAAGTAACGATAATTTCATTTTCCTTTCCAGGAACTGTGATAGATAAAATGGACATAGTCGGAATCGGACTAACCTAATTTGCCCTAGCTCCTAAATTGGCATGTTAATATATGGACACACAAACCTCAGGCAAGCACAGACCAACGCGGTTGCGTTAGCAGTGTGTGATTCATCTTCTCAACCTCTTTCCACGGGCCCTTCCTGAGGGAATACTCCCAGAAACCCCCCACAGGACCACAAAACAACCTTACTCATCACAGCTTGTACGCCTTTGTGTGCGTGTGTGCCGATGCACTCCGCTACATGCATAAATTTTACTATGCCAGTCTTTGTGCCAGGCTGCGTCATTTCTCAAACGGGTCTTTGCAATAACAAGGGAAGGTTTGCGTAAATAATGTCCCCGGGGACTCACAAGGGGGTTTCGGGGAAGCGAGCCAGTCACGTTGGCCCGGAGTTCAACGAAAGCACAATAATGGGAAACGTTGAAGCGGTAGCTGTTGTCTGAGCCGAACTCTCCTCTCCTCTCTCGGCTTATTCCCTGTTTCTCAGGGGGGGGGGGGGGGTCGCCACAGTGGATTTCACAGTTTCTGTCGGTATACCCTGTGAGGGCGCGGCACCAACGGCGGCCGTTGGTACCCCGGGCCCTGAGCGATCCCAGCCTGATTAATCGAACCCTTTTCGAGGGAAATGTGACGGCAACGTGGGGTACGCACAGTTTCCCATCGACGACAGCCGTCCCGTTTAGAGTCCCTTACCTGTTTGCCTGACCCGGGGGCCGGACCCTGACTGCCGCCCACTGACGCTGCCTTGTGCAACCTGAATGAAAAGCCTACAAAGCCTATACCTGTATATATATATATATATATATATATATATATATATATATATATATATATATATATATATATATATATATATATATGTAGTCCTCTGTTCATTGTGAGAGGTGTCCAAAAGATTGGGTGACTATTTCTAATACACAAACGAACCTGCAGACATCCCCGGCCCCCCGTGTGGAACGGGAACGGCGGAGACAAGGTGGGAGGGAAGAAGGGGCATGTTGTTTCGGGGGTCTTAATAGCATGTCCTCCGCGAGTGTTTTACGTCACTACCACCCACTGCTTTTCCTCCACATATGGCCGAGTCCCAGGAATGCGTTTCCTCAGTCTGCTCTTGATGACACGGGTCACCTCGTCAACACTTTCCAAGCTGCAGCGGCGGCACATGGTCCAGCAGGTTAACCGACAACGCGAGGCTTCGAGCGGTCCAAGGACGGATATTGATACCACCCCTGTTCAATGGCTGCCCTTCATCGCCAAAACGTCACTTGTCATACACTTTAAATGGAATGGGTCTCTCCGGTCGTGGATCTCACTTGAGGCCTTCAGGACTGTGTTGACTTCGATTCTTTGTGGCGGGTGGAAATAACGGGCTGCTGGGTGGATACAGATGCGCTATTTCGGTTTTTTTGTTGCTAGCAATTCAATAAATGGGGTTGTTGAATGACAAAGATCAAGATTTATTGGTTCCCCAAGATCCCGTCTGACGGTCTTCTTTCCGTATGATACGGACACAGACTCTCCCGAAAGGAGCACGCGGGATCTAAACGTATTCAAGAAGAGAAATAAGGGCGTCCGGGTGGCGTGGCGGTCTACTCCATTGCCTACAAACATGGAGATCGCCAGTTCGAATCCCTGTATTACCGCCAGCTACGTTGGGCATCCCTAGAGACGCCAATGGCCGTGTCTACAGGTGGGAAGCCGGATGTGGGTGTGTGACCTGGTCGCTGCACTAGCGCCTCCTCTGGTTGGTCGGGGAGCCTGTTTGGGGGGGGGGTCGCGTGATCCTCTCACATGCTACATCCCCCTGGTGAAACTCCTCACTGTCAGGTGAAAAGAAGTGGCTGGCGACTCCACATGTATGGGAGGAGGCATGTGGTAGTCTGCAGCCCTCCCCGGATCGGCAGAAGGGGTGGAGAAGTGACCGGGAAAGGCTCGGAAGAGCGGGGTGATCGGCCAGGTGAAATTGAGGAGAAAAAGGGAGGGAAATCCAAAAAAAATAAATTAAATTGAATTAAATTAAATTAAATAAAAAAAACGGTTCTAGTGGAAGTCTGTAATTTAGCAGAGCAAACCCGAGCATTTGTTCAGGTATTAAGCAGTTGCCGCTTTACTCTTAGCACCGCATTGAGAGTTGGCCCGCGAAGACTCTTGGACAAAGGGCACATGAAAAGTAAAATAACCCTTATTAAATAATCCGTCTCACACCTGGCTGTGCTCGGCGTTAAGCGAATCGCCGCCGCTGCCTCCAGCTGGAGGGGATCTGCAGCGGGCCGAGCGCGCCGCCCGCCAGACAACACAGAAGATGGCAGCGAGCGTTAGTCCTACTTGGATGCCACTCGGGCGGCGGCGGAGCAACGCTTGCCTCAGATATCTACCTGCGCTTGGAGGCGGCCATACGACGCTGAGGCTTTTACGAGGGTTTCGCAACACATTCGGAGGATCAGCAAACGACGAGGCCTTCCTGCGCTCAAGCGTTCGATGAAATGTGAGACGGCAGATATGAAAGCCGATAGCGGGTGAAGAAAAAAGACAAGAAAAAGGGAAAACAGCCTTTTATGCGTATTTCAACTGTATCATCTAAACTGTAATAGTTGACCATAGAGTCACTGTAGGCAATAAAACAAATTTGATGGATGATTTGGGGTTGTTTCACTGAAAGTAATTCAAAAATAAGATCGATATATCAAAGTTTTCCAGCTTGTTTGCCAGCATCCCCCCCCCCCATTTCATTGTTTTCCATTTCAACAGAATAAATCTCTCAGAAGGTTATGATTGCACTACCAAGTATTTTACATTTTCCACACGACTCCACTGCGGGTCTTGATGGAATACACCTTGGCAGAGGCAGCGCAGGTTACAGCTGTTCTTTCACACTACGCCGCGCTCCGGACATCTCTACCTCCACTGTACTACCCCGAAGGGTCGAGGCCACGCCAGAGTTTTCGAATCAATTCGCCTCGTTGGCTTGGGCAGAATTTGTTTTTCCTTTTTTTTTTTTTTTTTTTTTCTTCCTTCCTTTTATAAACGCTAACACAGATACCTGACATTTTTCCCATCCGAAGCTAAAAAAGTGGCTGCGGGACGCAAAGCTCCCCGTCCTTGGCCATGAAATCGACTTCAGCGAAAGGCGAAAGGTGAAAAGTGGAAGCCATCGGGGCCGACGCCCGGTTCGCGGAACAGGCGGTAACTCGGGACCTTACCATACGCCGAGACAGAAGCCGTAAAAAAGAAGCAAATTGTCAATTGTTCTCTTTCGCCGAAGGTTTTAGAGGAGGTAATGTTGCGTAATTGGTTGAGCATATGCCTCCCCATGGCAGTTGACGCCGGCTGGGCCTCTGTGCCGGCCAAAAACTCAGGCACGTGCGCGCACACACATGCACACACATGCACACACATGCACACACACATGCATACACACATGCACACACATGCACACACATGCACACACACATGCACACACATGCACACACACATGCACACACATGCACACACACGTGCACACACACACGCACACACATGCGCACACACATGCACACACACATGCACACACACATGCACGCACATGCACACACACGCGCACACACACGCGCACACACATGCGCACACACATGCACACACACATGCACACACACATGCACACACATGCACACACACGCGCACACACACGCGCACACACATGCGCACACACATGCACACACACATGCACACACACGCGCACGCACATGCACACACATGCACACACACATGCACACACACATGCACACACACGCGCACACACATGCACACACATGCACACACATGCACACACACATGCACACACACATGCACGCACACATGCACACACACACATGCACACACACGCACACACATGCACACACACACATGCACACACACATGCACACACACATGCACACACACATGCACACACAGAAAGGCGAAGTAAAAAGAGGGCGATCAAGGAACGGAGACAGAGAGAGTGAGAGACGTGGAGAGAAAGACGGAGCGATTGGAAGAGAGGCACTGCAGCAGACAGAAGGATCCTTGCAGAAACTGGTGTTTTTTAGGATGACTAAGGCTTTTTTGGCCTCCTCCGTGGGGTCAAATCGGCTGCAGCGACTGGTTCCCCCACCAGGGTTACTAATGCATGTCCGTGATATGAGTTTGATTTGAGTAAACAACAGATTTATTTATTTATATATTTATTTATTTTAATGGGGGGTTATTCATTATCGGTGGAAGCTTATCATTAACTTATCCAGGTTCGTTGGGCTGTATTTTAAGGGAAGTTCACAGACCGCGTTACTGGCGCAGGAGGAATGTTACTGGGCGAGAAGTCATTTGATAGCGCGGGCAGGTTCACCAAGCCGTCTGTGCTGGACATAAATTAGAAGCACTTCTGCAGAAGCTCTGCAGCTACGAAATTTGTGGAGGGAAAAAGAAAAATCAACCTTTTTTTTTTTTTTTTTTTCACAGAGCACCTGGTGCTGTTCTGGGAAACTGACTTGATTCTCTGCAACTCTGTATTAGTCAAACTGGCCGCAAAGAAATGAAGAGGTCATTTTGACATATGAGTTTGTAGATTGCATGGCGGGCAAGTCGAAGTGTTGTATATCTTTCTGTCCACACTTGGAAAACCAAACTCTTTCGCAACAAGACATAGTACATGAGCACAATTTTGAGCCCCGTTTCTGACTTGACCAAGTTGACTGTAACAGAGTCGGAGCAGCATTGAAAACACTCAGACTTTCTAACATCACTTTTTACTTTAATCGTTATGCTTTTTGTACTGTCTCTTTTTAAGGAAAAACAAATTAAAGGTCAGATTCAGTTTTTCCCATTTTTAAAGAGTTCCTCGAGTTCCGCCTCTCTTAGCCGATCTTTTTCTCTGATACTGATGATGTCATCAGTAATCAGGGACACTTTATTTTGCCTTTTCATGCACTCGCGCACGTGAAATGAAATGAGACATCGTTTCCCCCCAAGCCCACAGCAGTGCAACACAAAAACAAAGACACACATCCAAAAACTACAAGAACACATGCATCCAAACTAACACATACATCCAAACTAACACATGTCCAATCTAAGAAGAAAAATCACTGTCCAGGAGAACGAACACCAGCCAGGATGACTGTTGGAACTGCTGGGCTGCATGGGCTAGCAGTTAGCTTAGCCTGCCCTGCTTCTGCATCCTGTCAGATCGCCCTTGGTGTTACCTCTTCGTGCGCAGCTCCGGGCGGGCGGTGGTCCTTGGGCCCACCGGACGCAGCAGACCAGGCTCCCTCAGCCGATCCAACGCTAGCTCTCCCTGCCAGACACCTTTGACACACCTCCCCACACTCCACACGATGACACTAAAAACACAGTCAAGGCTAGGCAAGGTCGCTGCCGGACCGCCCTCGGTGTTATTGGAACTGCCGGTCTGCATGAACTAGCAGCTAGCTTATCCTGCCCTGCTTCTGCATCCTGTCAGATCGCCCTTGGCGTTAGCTCTTCGGGCGCAGCTCTGGGCAGGACCGTGGCCCTTGGGCCCACCGGATGCAGCAGACCGGGCTCCCGGAGCCGATCCAACGCTAGCTCTCCCAGCCAGACACCTTTGACACACCTCCCGCACTCCACACGACGACACTAAAAACACAGTCAAGGCTAGGCCGCCAGACCGCCCTCGATGTTATTGGAACTGCCGGTCTGCATGGACTAACAGCTAGCTTATCCTGCTCTGCTTCCGTGTCCTGTCAGATCGCCCTTGGTGTTACCTCTTCGGGCACAGCTCTGGGTAGGGCCGTGATCCTTGGGCCCACTGGATGCAGCAGACCAGGCTCCCTCAGCCAATCCAATGCTAGCTCTCCCTGCCAGACACCTTCGACACACCTCCCCACAATCCACATGACAACACTAAAAACACAGTCAACGGTAGGCGAGGCCGCCGCCAGACCACTCTTGGTGTTATTGGAACTGCCGGTCTGCATGGGTTAGCGGTTAGCTTAGCCTGCCCTACTTCCGCGTCCTGTCAGATCGCCCTTCGGTGTTACCTCTTCGGGCGCAGCTCCGGGCAGGGCCGTGGTCTGGGCCCACAGGATGCAGCAGACAAAGCCCTCCCAACCAACCCAGCGCCTGCTCTGCCCAGCCATGAAACGAAGACAAACTTAGAAGCCGACGTGGACAAAGACACTGCATGGACGGTACTGGGTGAGGCCGCCGCAAACATGAATTCGCGCCGCCATCTTCCCACACCGGAAGCGGTAAGCAGGCTTGACAAAATGCCAATCAGATCAAACCATCAAACTATGAAATTCCACCAACCCCTGCTTGTACTTGTCACTCAAAGATCAGCTCATGAATATTAATGAGGACCAGACCACGCCCTCACAGTTATTGTGACACTTGTAAACAGTTATGGATAAAGGTGCAACCCCCCCCCACACACACGCACACAATTAATCATTTACAAATTGGGAAAAAAAAGCCATGCTGAATGAGTTATAATGCCATATTCAAGGTTTTTAGATGTGAAAAGTTCAATCCGATTACTGACGTTTACACTGGGATTTCATCATGGTGGCGAGGTGCTCTAACAGCAGCATCCTGTCCATCCTAGACTCCCTCCATCTGGAATCACTCTGCTACTGTGCGTCTAGGGACCGGGCTCTGTGGGTCAGGGGCCGGCCAGAGGTGTGTCGTTACAGCGTTGCTGAGAAATACCTTGTGAGGGCATCCCTCCACCGCTGAACCTTGGGCCATCCAACGATAACAACGGACATTGGCGAAGCAAAGTGAGTAGGCTGGGTGGCAGCGTCAATCCTCTAAGAATTTGGAAAATCCATTTTTCGAAGCGACAGAGGGATCGTAACAGACTAAGGAGGTGACAGGCAAAAATGAAGACAGCAGAAGAAAATGGGCTGGGGTGAATGGTCATGTTATCAATATCATTGATTAGCCCTGAGGACAGTTGTGAATGTTTTAGTTTGACGGAAAAGGAAATCACTCTTACACATCTGTCAACGAAATCATCACGAGAAACGTTTTGTCTTTAACATATTATTGTGCCTCTGGAGGAAAACCAGTTTATAAAACGACAGACACAGCTTGGTCCAGAGGAGTGAAAAACGAGTAGGCCCGCGGCTTAGAATTCTCCGCTTTCCATTTGTCACTGAACCCGAGGACTGCGAAACGGCTCCCAAAGAATGGATAGCTGTAAGTTTTCAATACATTTACACCCGGCTTCCAAGAACCTCAAATGTTTTTCGACTTTCCTGGCCGGGAGTCCAAGAAAATAATCTGCAGTTTAGGTTTGCTCTATTTTGCTTCTTCCTGAGGGCCTCAACTTGAGTCTTATTCCTCATTCATATTCCCAGAAGCTGCTCATCTGCTTGATGGCAATGAAAACAGTCAATATGAAGAGACGAGGTCTCGTGCTAATTGTAACCATGTGCAGCTCTGCAGCAGACTGACCACAGCTGCCTCTCTGGACGTGCCTCCATGTGCACTTTTGATATTCTGCGGAGATAGGGGGGGCTGAAACAGGAACAGGAAACGTGCATTGGCTTTGAGATGCTGGGGTACATCGTACACACTCGCCACTGTACAAACAAGAGTGGAGAGCAGGCAGCTGGCTGGATTTGCTTTGGCCCAGGGCTGGCCAATCGGGGGGCTAGCAGAACCCAGACAAATTTCCTGGTTGATAACAGTGTCACATCAAGTAGCAGAGGCCTACAGACCATAAATGCAATTTATGCCCTTCTAGGCTGGCCCTTAGGAAGGACTGTACTGTACTGCTAGCACACAAGGGGCTGTAATTACAGCATTCATGATGATTAACGCTATTCTCTAAACTGAATAACCCCTAGAGGACATTTGCTCTGCTAAGGTGTTGCAGTGGTTTGTAGTCATATAGTAATAGTACAACAACAAAAAAAAAACACACACACCTTTGGACAGCCTTCAAAGTAGCCTGGCTTGGTTTTAATCCCTCTTACTCGAAAGGACAGCCGTTGGACGCTCAGCGCGAACGCAATGAAACATGAGAGCATTTGCTGCCGAGTCTCACAAGCGGGCTAAAAGAAATGGAAAAGGGCACGACATGAGGTGAAGCAATAGCTGGCTGATTTCTGAAATCCGAACGATCACCTCCTCGCACACACACGCTGGACCACAGCTTCATCACTGGCGGGGCCGATAATCTGATATACTGTAAATAAGTGCATGCAAAGAGCAGCCTGAAATTCACATTTTATGATCGGCGTGTTAGCACAGGCGAATAAGGTGATGTCTTCAGTGTGCGAGACTGTTTGGCAGATGGGAGCGCGGCGCGGAGCCGAGCCAAGTGAAAGAAGAGATCGGGAAAGCGACCAAACTGTAGAGAACAGTCAAAACACTTGCTTGGAAGCACAGCGGGTCAAAGCGACCACAACCGTCCACAATACAGACGCACACGCGCATATTTACGTCACGCGGGTCACAGGTTTATGGAAGCAAACGGGATGGTTTACTATGTGGAAATATTCAACAGCATAGTATTTCAAAATAGATGCGGTATGACGTCGTGTTTTGAGTGGGAGCTTGACAAGAGCGCATTTATATTACAGCCGAAGTCGAGTACACGTCGACTATGAAGGAGAAAGCAGCCCCGTGGCTGGTTTTTACTTAATATGTAAACCTCCGGAGCGTGTTTGTGCAGAGAGGAGGGATGGGGAAAGGGACAGAATGAAAAAAATGTGGCCGTTTCTTGGAAAAAAAAAAAGAGAAAAAAGAAAAGAAAATGGGATTGAAACAATCTCAAACAGGTGACAGATGTTTCTCGAGCGAAGAATAAGTACATGTGCACTTTCACCGGGTCCTTATTGTCTAAAACCTCCTCGAAACAACGCTGCGATGGCCATTTCTGAGCCGGCTCCAGATCCCTATAAGTGGCCGAAGCCCAAATCTTGAAGGACCTCTGACATATGAGATTGGGGGTCACGGGGTTGACGACAGATTCTCTGTGGCCTAATTAAGTTAATTGAGTTCAGCAAAACAAAATCACAGTGTAAATATCATGGGTATGAAATTACACTTGGAACACTTAACTTCAGGAAAGTCGGGTCGCCTAAACTCTGACGGATACTGAGACTGGTACATAGTCCATTACAATTGGGACCATCCATCAACACTGGCTATGACGATTCAATAGAGCCTCATAATAAGGCAAGTACTAGTCAGTGGACCAGCTGCCAAATCACATGTTAATTCTATCGATTATCTTTCATATGTTCAAAATATCTGTTGCATGTTCAAGATGCCTGATTCGCCCTTCGTGGTCCTTCGTGTTATTCGTTCACATGAGACCAGTATCACCTGGAAAACCCCCAGAGACCGAGGTCTCTTCGAAAACACCTCGCTGAAAACGAAAAACACATGAGGCCATGTTTCATGTCATGCCGAGTCACGTGACCTCTCAGTATTTGCCCAATAAAACCTGGTTTGTTTGCATTGAACCAGATGAACCAAGTCATAAACCCTTACGAGGGACGCCACCTGCCACGTGAGTCCGGGCCTCCCAAAGGAGGAGCGCCGCATAACATCCAGTCACCTTGTCGTTAACGTGAACGAAAACGAGGACGGTGATAGGCGAAGACTGAATGAGTGTGTGCAGTGTACGGAGGGGGACCCAGACTGGACTCCGTGACTTTGTTGACGCCGCAGAACAAGAATCATTTGATTCAAACTGACGTGGTTAGCATTCTCCCGCGTGCACATGTACGTGTACGTTAGTCCTGTTGCGAACGATGCAACCCAAGGCAAACTGGGCCCACCGGTCATGTCAGGCTCCATCTCTTATTGTTTGTGAAGGGACCGGCGCTGCCCGTAGACTACGACGCCCATAACTCCCCGCTCAACCTCACAGGTGATCTCCACCCACCGCCCCACCTTTCACTGTAACATTACTGCATAAGGCAGTGCCGTATCCGGTGATGCAATTTCGCCCTTAAAACTGCGGTGGATTTGAATTTCGTCCCCTGGTAGCGGAAATGGCGTTGGAGTTGAGGGTGAAATTGGACATGGAAATGAGGACATGAAAGGGTTTGAAAATTTAAAAAAAAAAAGGAAGACTACATGAAATTGCTCAAGTGATTCCAACCAGTTATGGAGAACAGAGGATACATATTTTGTTGGGATGATAGGCATTACAAGAGAAGACCCATATTTCGAGGACCCACATGCGGTCAGAAGGTTTTTTGGGGGGTGAAATTTGAAGCTGTACGATCGATCAGGATAACTAGCGTCAGAGCTGGTATATGAAGATCCTCGCTGGGGGGGGGGGGATTGCTTCCCACTCAGATTGAAAGCAAAGAAGAAGGGAGTGATAAGTGGCGTGCCAGAGTCAGCAGAGGCCGAGTCATTTGGGGATGTTGCAGGTTTGTGTGAGACAAGAAGAAGGTCTAGACTCAAAGAAGGGGAGAAGGGGGACAGTAATTCTATGTGTTGGACTTTTGAAGGAGAATTGCTGGAGAGAGTGTGTACCTTGATTACGTGAGTTGCAGGGTAACACACCTGAGAGAGCTCCTCAGGTGTGTTTGTTGTCATGAATATGGACATGCTGCTGCAGCATGTAGACGGGTCCGAAGATGTGGGGAGGACAACTACAGTGTTGAAGATTGTAAAGTTGAGGAAGCGCAACCCGCACTGCGAGGGAAATCACGATACGGGGTCATTGTTGAGTCTTATCTTTTGCAAAAGGCTCACCCGGTTCTTTGATTCAGGTCGACATAGGCAAATAAGAAGTCCAGACGACTTCTTGCTGGTTCCTGTCATTTTATTGGCACACAACAAATAGTTCACAGGTAATGCTGCAGCGCTGGAGACGTGCCCTCGGTGCAACCGGGAGTCGTCTGCCAAATAACCGAAAGACAGAGTGATATATACTAAAACAACAAGGCGTGGTGCTTTTTCAGAGACAGGCTTGATCTTCTTCTTTGGTTTCCCTTCGTCACTGTCGATCATGTTTTCCTCGTGTTGTTTTGCATGTGTAGCGCGTGTCCTAATCAGGTTTATGTGCACGGCGTTCCTACTCCCAGGCCCAGCTCCTTTATCGGCACAGTGTCCAAAAAGAGTGCAGGGAAAGAAAGCGAATAAGACGAGGGCAGAAACTGGACTCCCATACGCCAAAGTTATTAAGAGATTGGAGGGAAACGACGAGATGGTACCAGGCAGTGCAAAAAAGAAGAAGAAGAAAGAAGAACGGGAGCAGAAAAGGAACGGAGCTGATCAGAATATCTTTATGGACAAGGAAAGATTTCTGGCATTCATTGCCCTGGTCATAAATTGCGCTGCTGCAACGAAGGGGGAGTCGGAAAGAATCAAGATGGTGCTGGACGCTGCCAGGAGAAACTTGAACATTGTGGACATATATGGAGAAGATCGAGATGTTACACCGCGGGACCGGATTTGCATCAACTTGAACGAATGTTCAATTTATTGGTAGAGCAATCTCAACTAGTGTGCAGCCTTGTTGGACACGTATTAGAAGAAGAAGAGGAGGAGGAGGAGGAGGAAGAGGATGAAACCGCTCTCTATCGCTGTGGGGCCTTGCACACCACAAACATCCGGAGAGGCTCTTTTCTGCAGAAGGACCAGAGGAGCGAAGGACGGGTCCTCACACGACCGCTGGCCGCGGGTTCGATAACGGGTTCATCCGCTAGGTTTAGCCGGCCTGGTTCCCCTGCAAGACTCGCAGCTTCCACAGAAAGCGAAGGCGACCGGCCCCCTTTTATTTCTTAACCATCGACGCAACCGCAACGTAGGCTCCTTCGGGATCCTGGGACGGGGGACGGAGCACTGAGGATCCTCGGCTGCCGAGCTTCCGGGAGAGGGAAGCGGTTTCCCCACCGAGCAGCTTCGACGCCCAGACAACGAAGGACACACCTGCGATGGCCGCAGAGGAGCGACCTCAAACAAGGCCTGTATCGGGGCGTAGTCAGCAGGGGCGATTCTAGGGTCAGAGCCTTAGGGGTGCCGAGCAGCCAGAGTGCTGGCCGGCCAGGCAAGATAAATTTGGGGGGGGGGGGGGGGTGGACAAACCATTTTCGAAGCACGGGGGGTGGGTGGTGCTGGGTGGTGCTGTATTTTTGTTGTTAAAATATTAGGTTTAAACCATATACTGGATATGGTTTTGACATTTCTTCAGCTTATTAAACATGGACATACAGCAAAAAATAAAAAATCTCTTCAATTTTAGGGGTGCTGGGGTTCAATTTAGGGGTGCTGCGGCACCCCCAAAAATGGGCTAGAAACGCCTATGGTCAGGGGCGATTCTAGGATCAGAGCTTTAGGGGTGCTGAGCACCCAGAGTGCTGGCCGGCCAGGCAAGATAAATTTGGGGGGGGGGTGGATCAAACCATTTTCGAAGCATGGGGGGGGGGAGTGGTGCTGTATTTTTGTTGTTAAAATATTACGTTTAAACCCCATACTGGATATGGTTTGGACATTTCTTCAGCTTATTAAACATGCACATACAGCAAAAAATAAAAAAATAAAAAATCTCTTCAATTTTAGGGGTGCTGGGGCACCCCCCAAAAATGGGCTAGAAACGCCTGTGCTTTAGTTTATGGTTTATTTGACAGGGACAACGCGCCGTTTTACAACGGCACCGGAGCTAGCCGGCAGCTAATTGGCATCTGCAGGCCCTGGGCAGGCAAACAAACAACAATTAACACAGAAGTTTTAATTGTTGTTTGTTTTGGGCTCTTTTGTTTGCTGCCTTGGTAGATGGATTGTGCATGCGAGCTCTCTCGCTCTCTCTCTCACCCCCCCCCCTCTCTCTTTGCATTGACCTTACTGCACTCTTCGCTGAGCGCCATCTTGCCTGCACGGCCTTTCCCTCACAAACACATGGCACACAATATTTGCACAGCCTCACTACGTCATCACTTTCCTTGATCCTTGATTTTTTTCTTAATTGACTGTTTTAATAAATTGTTTTCATGGAAACGAGCTGCCGCCCTGCCCGTCCAGTGACAGTACTCCCTGATACCGTCCGCTGCCAATTAAAGTACTCCAACCGATGCAAGGCTGATCATGCCATCAACCTTAGCAGTTTAACCATAAAATATTCAAACACCAAAGTCAACGGGTCATAAATTTAGGAGATTGATTTCACGAGACTGATTCGATAACACTTGACGGAGAACGAAGCCTAACAAGCTCTGCTTTTTTGTTGAGACGGCTCTCGAAGAAAAACATATTCTAGTGTATCTGACAAATAATATGAATCTGGTCTGATTTTAACGACCTCTTGGACAGCTGCCTCATTTCCCCTCTCTGAAATCCCCGCAATCGTCGCTCGACCGATACGTTCTTTGCGAAAGGAGCTTTGAAAGTTAAAAGCCGCATATATCTGGTCAAGTGACGTAACTCCTTTTCCCTCTCTAATATTGCAATATGGCGTGCAAAAAAAGCAAAAATATCACAGTGCTGTTTTTTCGTGTAATATCATTCAACCCTGATATCAAACACGTCCCCTATGTGTAATACTACTGTGAACTATCCTGTCTCAAAACACCTACATCACTATTTCAACAAGCTTCATTTATAGTTCGTCCAAGCCGGCACACTGACAACTTTCTTGAGCCCGATCAAATAAACAGCAGCCTGGACCCCAAAACAACAACCCACCCGTCGCTTCTCTCCCAGCGTTGGGGAAATACTCACGAAAAGCATGAGTCACTTGGACTGGCCCCGATATCATCAACTGGGAGAACTGGCTTTGGTCACGGACGGACGTGAACTTAGCCATGGTGCGATGTCTGCCCTTCGGTGACGGCCTGGATGATGTAGAAAAGAGGCCAAGAGGGGACTCCCACTAATCCCACGGAGGCTTTGCGTCAACCGAGACTTCCAATCCATCACTCCTGTGAGACGTGGAGCACAAGAAGACCAGAGCTTTACTGATAAGCCGAGTCCAACACAAACACTGATGTCATCACAAATCCTGGCCTGGACATGGGAATGCTAATGACAGACTGATTGTTCATTAGACATCAGCGAGATGAAATAAAACTCAAAAATGAGTTAAATATGTAAAAGGATAGCCTTTTGGCAGACATCTTGGGTTGCTTTTATGATATACTTTTGCTCACAAATCAAATGCGATGACCTGAGAGATAATCTGAGTGCCAGTGTTATGGCTCTTTTTGTGCACAGCTGCCTGAAGTCTCCTTGGATATGCAGGCTCGATTTCCAAATTCCCATCGTCCTTAAGGCCAAAGTCAGGAACAGCAAATCCGCAGCTATAAAGATAGTTTAGAAAATGTTTGGGCTAGATCAACGCATTTTCACTCAGTGTTCCCTATATGGGAAATTGACTGATATTTACACCATGTATTCTGAAATACAATTTTTGACTTCATCTTACACTTCAATTTGGCAGGTCATTTGCACGTCCCTTTTTCCCTCCCAATTCACAAGTTTTAATTCAAATGAGGTATTGTGTTGATGAAGTATAAAACCGCAGGACTCTTAATCTAATCATACTCTTACCTAGTCCAGGCGTACAAGGCGTCTACCACTTACATCATGCAAGGACCAAGAGCACAATAATAGGATCACTTGTATTAAGTGTACTTAGTTGCATGGATTTCTGGCAGGTTGTTACTCGAGTAGGCTCTGATAGGATCAGGGGCGAAAATCTGACATGAAAATAATCCACCATAACAATTTGCAAATTCTTTAACGATGAATGGTACAGTTCTCCAGATGTCACCGCTGCCCTCTGAACGCAAAGTCTATGGCTGCAACCCCCCGGCCCTGTGCAGAAAAGCTCCTCTCCTGGTGCCAAGAAACCAGGGAGCAGGTCTCCAACCACCGACAAGAGGATCGAGTAGTATGGAGTCGGCCTCTTTCTCTTGACCACTCTCTCAGGACTCTGATGGAAAGCCCGGTCCGATCGTAAATCCTTAGCAACGTTTTCATTGTAGGAAAGAGTTTAACACAGCTCATGATTTCAGTCAAGGGACAAGGAGATTGACTGTCAGGGAACAGCTGTAGAAATCTGCTATCCATCTTCACACCATATTACCGGGTGTGCAAAGTAGGTGGTTGAAAAACTCTGAGTTTACATCCAGCACACATGCAGAAAGACATACTGCAATCAGAGGGACAGCGTATGTGTTAGCCGCTGTAGGTTAACCATATGAACGGCTCCTACTCGTACTACACTTTACTACCTGTGATAATGCTATACACGCTGCTACATGACAGACCGACGCCTTTCATCAATTTAAGGAAATAAGTCAGTAGCCATGTAGTCGAGACCACCCAAGGTGAGCCCAAGTCCAGACCAAGTCTTGAGAGAGGCAAGGCTGAGTCAAGTCCAAGACTTTAAGGTGCCGAGTCCAACTGAAAACCAATGGGGCCAAAACATCTGTGAAGACTAACACCAGAACAGTTGTGAGTCCGATTAAACACCTTGACTGTAACTGTAGTGGTCTGCCATTATAGTAAAGCTCGAGATTTCTCTACACCCTAATTTCTCTAGGCTTTTTTTCCCCTTCACCAAGGAAGGAATGTTTCAGATTTCAGACATAATAATAATAATAGTACAAAATAAACAGATCATATTGCACTTTATGGACCTCCTTGGGTGAAGTTTCATAAAAGATTCATTAAAAAAAAAATCTACACGACTGGTCTTGAAAAATTGTCATGACTCCACGTTATCCAAGGCCGAGTCGAGTCAGGCCGAGTCTTTTACGCGGTGAAGTCCAAGACGAGACCGGGGCCTTCGAAATGCGGACTCGAGACGAGACTTGGTGCTCAAGTGGCCCAATCCCACTGATCGGAATCGCAAAAAGGAGTTGGAAAAGGAGGAGGCCTTTTTCGCCGCCATGTTATGAATTCACAGTCTCCGGTAAGGAAGGGGGATCCCAGCGGCTTCGCTTAAGGGCGGACCCCTGCTCTTTGCTTATCTCCCGTCTAGACTATCAAATATCAAAACCCATCCAGTCATAGCAATGCTCAGCCAACCAGCCAGCCTGCAACTTTACCACCCATCTGACTCTGCACGCTCTCCAGCAGTGCAACCTCCTATATGTTGCCCACCTTAACCCCGCTCATGCAGAAACCAGAATGGCAGGGGTCTAATTGATTAATGTACGAACAGTTTACAGTGAAAGATGTTGACGGTGGAGAATTCCTGTATAAACATTTAATGACTAATTTAGCCGGACCGGTGCAGAAAATGGACCACCGTTTACTGCCCTTGAAGCCAGAAGATGTTCTGACAACACTAGTCGGACCGGACCGAACACTAATACTAATAGGACAATACTAATGAGACAATTGCGCGTTGCGGTGTTCAACAGAGCCCTGTAGAGGTTGTTGTTTTTTTTTTTGTTTTGGCAGCTCGCTCCTCAATCCCAGGTGATAGTTTTTGTTATCGGCTGTCATATAGATACATCATAAAACGTCTCGGCTCTAACTTTGGACCTGGCTGGATTTTTCATGTTTGCCTGTCTTTCTCCGCTGACATCTGAACCTCTTGTGAAATGTTTGTGTGCGACCGCGGCCCTATGTCTGCCCAGCCTTACAAGGCCCAGGCATCAAAGATAGCTGTAAATGTCTTATAGATGGGCGAGAATATCCAGCAGCAAAGGAATGTAACATGTCAAAAATAGACACACAACCCCAGGGACTTATTCCTGAAGCAGCGGCCCCATGTCTCGTAGCCCTCCAGGATTTTCCCACACTCGGAGCAGTCTTACGGGAAAAGGGAGGGGGGGGGCATTTAATTGTGCCCGTCTTCCAGGTATAATGCTTGTTAAGGTTGTTTGAGGCGCTTTTTACGGGGGCGCGCGTAAACGGGACGCTTCAGTAACGACGGCCCTCGTCATTGTCGAAGATCGGCCTCCGCCGCAGGGAAACTGACGGCGACGAAGACGATGAGGATTTAGCTGGCTAAATCTAGACTTGACGGTCCCCCGTCAGACTTTAACGAGTTGTCTCCTTCCTGTGGTCCCGCGCCCGTGGTATCGTATGTGCTGCAGTATATCGTGCGGACGGCGAAGCCCTACCTCGTGACTTTGCGCTACACAAATAAACTTGACTCGACTCGCCGGCCGGGGGGACAAAGTGACTTTAGACTCCACTGTGTAATCTGGAGCTGTCAAACAAGAGCCGGGCTTGTTCCTAGACAACAACGGCAGCGAAAAATCCACTCCTGAAAAGATTTTCCGGGGTCAAGTTTGTGGAAGTGGCTGTTCGGTGGGTACGGGGGGTGGGGGTGGGTGGGTGGGGGGCTGGATTTATGACTGGAGTTTACACCGTGTGATTCTGTAGCGGGGCCGTACTGTAATTACGGTATTATTTGCCGTGTTGAATCCCAGCCAGTTACTGTGGGATACTCTGCGAGGGCAGGTCAGCGGCGCCTATAGCGTAACGTGGAGCACCAACAGCGCCGGAGGGACATTTTAAATGAAGTTTGGTGCAAAGCGAGGGCAAACTTTGATCCGGGGGAGGGGGGGGCCTGTCGATATTTATTGACTCAATTACTACGCTTGTTAATACGTCAACAAGGGAGGGGCCGTGAATCCGCTTCCCGGGCCTCTGACGGGAACACGGGGCAGCGCTTTCTCAGCCGTGGGTTTTGTCACTGTCAACAAGCCCCTCGCCGCGTCGTCAGTTAGCCGACTGTGAGAACTATATGTTTGCTATGTAACCGTAGAGTCCACTGATAGGGCGTCCGGCAGCTGCGTGTGGAGGGAAGCGGCGGGGTCGGCTCGGAGCCGGAGAGAGACTGGGCTTCCCACCAATGTAAACCCCTCTTGAGATGTCACAATTGACTTTTCGCCCGCTTGCCAACAAAAATCGACTCGTGACATCGCAACCCACCCCCCCCCTTAACCCACGCCAGTGCCACGGCCTTCTGAATGGCCGATATGTAAAGTGACTTTCTGCGTTGACGGACAGCTAAAGCGACTCCTGAACCAATAACACACAGTTTTACTTCTTTTGATTCAGCCAAAACTGCAATAACAGCTTGTGCTCCGCGCAACTGTAATAATAAAGTCTGCGGGAATGACAGTTGGTGACTAGAATGACTACCAAGCGAAGGGCGTATATCGTCATGGGATAAAACACACCTCCAATTACAAACCGTTACCCTCTCAGCTCTCAGAGTTGCGTCAAGAAGGGGTTTTTCTGTCTTTAATAGTCATAATAGACTCCCATTTCATCCGGCTGTCCGCATTTGCTGACATCCTCCGGGTGATTTTCTCGGACGGTATGGATTGCCAGTGGAGCAACGATAGCCTTGGGTGGAGCGCACAGCTGGACACCACAGCAATGGGCTTTGACTCCTTAAGTGACGGACAGGCTGAGCAACCATCTCACCAGAGATTGACTCTACTTGCTGGAGTGTTCAGGACTCTGTGTGTGTGTCTGTGTGTGTGTGTGTGTGTGTGTGTGTGTGTGTGTGTGGACCTTGGTCAAACAGCATCTCTCAAGTCATACTATTACAAAGGGAATTTTCTGCATCATGCAACTCATTTGGTGTCCCGTAAAGTAAACCTCCGGGCACTCATTGTACTCTACGCTTGTTAAACCAAAAATAAAAACAAAAACAAAGACAAATTATTCGCAAATTCCACTGGATTCAGGTCTCGACTTCGCTTTTTTTTTTTTTTTTGGATGTCCTGCCCCGGCTGAACGCATGGGATGCCGGTAAACACGGAGAACTATAAACTATTCCATGCTTTGTTTGCATCTCCTCCTCCGTCTATCTCCCTTCTCTATGTCTCTTACTTGCTCTCCCCTCTGGCTCGCTGCTCCGTTCTCTGCACTGGCACCGGCGCCGGGCTTCGAGAGGCCTCTTGAGAGGGGGAAGCACTGAGGAACTTGGAACAATATATTGTAGGTAAATAAATGCTCTGTTTGAAAAAGAATGCTTTTCCAAAACAGATCCAGGGACCTCGGAGCAGCATGTGCCCAAAATAATGCCCCAATTAGTCTTGTGATGATAAGATAATAAGGGTTTGACCTTTCCTGAAGTCACCGGGTTCAGTTTGCAGTGCAAGGCCGGACAACAACTCTGGGGAGAGGGGGGAATATCATCTGGGAGCTAGATACAGGAGAATGCATCTGAACAAAGTGTTACTATGTGTGCTTATGCATGAATGTGTAAGGGGGGGGGAGTGAGAGGGAGAGAGGGAGAGAGGGGAGGGAGAAAGAAAGAAATCGAGGGAAAATTATACCAGTGTGGATCAAGCCTTTCCACAACACGACCAGAGTTTTGATCCCATAGTTATGTCTAGTCTGAGATCACATTTCCGAGGCCAAATAACTGTTAAAACAGTGTGAAAGTGCTTAACGGCGACTAATTGAATGATGATGCATTACGATAGGCCTGGGAAGCTGCAGAGAGCATCTCAGTGTGGTGCCCATCACAGCCTCTGGCTGGAGGAGGCCTGGCTATTGATACCATATGAGTGGATGAGTCAAGACACTAAGCAGATCCATAGCCATAACAAAAAAAGGGAGAGAGCACTTCGTACCCCAAAACACACCGAATGAGATAAATAAGAATGTAGTTTGGTACGGGTCAGTCATAATACGTTGTTGTTGTGCTGTTATGTGGCTCAGACGTTGTCGTCACTTTGTACGACAAAAAAAATTGCCACAAAATGGCGGCCCGGTCACTCGCCAAAACTCCCTGTTATATTTTCCCATTCGACAGGACCGAGTCCCCCTCTGTGTGTCGCACGGGGTTAAACCACCTACCCATTTTATTGCGGGAGTCGAAACGCCGCCTCGTGGAAGCGCTCGTGAATTCTGAGCACTTACAAGAGCGACGCTGCTGATAAAACGGCTGGCTAGGCCGCCCCGTTGGCAGGTTATGGCCAGACCCTCGACAGTTAGCTTCAGGTTTGCGGCCGGTTTCCTATGAGTGAATTACTGCTGCAGAGTTCCTGCGCTATCACAGGAGAGCATTTAACTCGCAGAAAGCGCCGGGTTGGTGGCTTTTTCCCCGCGTCAGTCACGCACCTCATCTACTTCCAAATGGAAATATAGAATGGGGGTCTGGGATGGCGAACCATCTGCAGTAGTCTACTGTAGTTATGACGTCAGACCCAGCCGATATATTGGTTTTGGATTTGGGCAGACGTATTTTTCTGGTGCTCGGGTAGCACGCCAGGCCAGTTCCCTCGTGTGCCAAGGGGGAGAACGGCTCAGCCGGGCATGAACCGCCGAACGGGACGATGTAAAGAAGGAGAAGCAGCTCAACTTTACTCTTGGACTGCCAGCTGATCCATCTGGGGTGAACCAAAAACAAACTAACTATCTCAGCAGCAGCAACAAAACACAACGGCAACGCAACCAAGAGACTCTCCGTGGAGCTTCCATTGTGTATCAACACATGCAGAGCTGTGTATTGTCTGTTGTGTACAACACATGCAGGGCTGTGTATTGTCTGTTGTGTATCAACACATGCAGCGCTGTGTATTCTCTGTTGTGTATCAACACATGCAGCGCTGTGTATTGTCTGTTGTGTATCAACACATGCAGCGCTGTGTATTCTCTGTTGTGTACAACACATGCAGGGCTGTGTATTCTCTGTTGTGTGCAACACATGCAGCGCTGTGTATTGTCTGTTGTGTATCAACACATGCAGCGCTGTGTATTGTCTGTTGTGTATCAACACATGCAGCGCTGTGTATTGTCTGTTGTGTGCAACACATGCAGCACTGTGTATCGTCTGTTGTGTATCAACACATGCAGGGCTGTGTATTGTCTGTTGTGTATCAACACATGCAGCGCTGTGTATTGTCTGTTGTGTATCAACACATGCAGCACTGTGTATTGTCTGTTGTGTATAACACATGCAGCGCTGTGTAATGTCTGTTGTGTGGAACCCATGCAGCACTGTGTATTGTCTGTTGTGTATCAACACATGCAGCGCTGTGTATTGTCTGTTGTGTATCAACACATGCAGGGCTGTGTATTGTCTGTTGTGTATCAACACATGCAGCGCTGTGTATTGTCTGTTGTGTACAACACATGCAGAGCTGTGTATTGTCTGTTGTGTATCAACACATGCAGGGCTGTGTATTGTCTGTTGTGTATCAACACATGCAGCGCTGTGTATTGTCTGTTGTGTATCAACACATGCAGCGCTGTGTATCGTCTGTAGTGTATCAACACATGCAGGGCTGTGTATTGTCTGTTGTGTGCAACACATGCAGGGCTGTGTATTGTCTGTTGTGTGCAACACATGCAGCACTGTGTATTGTCTGTTGTGTACAACACATGCAGCACTGTGTATTGTCTGTTGTGTACAACACATGCAGGGCTGTGTATTGTCTGTTGTGTACAACACATGCAGGGCTGTGTATTGTCTGTTGTGTACAACACATGCAGCGCTGTGTATTGTCTGTTGTGTGCAACACATGCAGCACTGTGTATTGTCTCTTGTGTATCAACACATGCAGGGCTGTGTATTGTCTGTTGTGTACAACACATGCAGCACTGTGTATTGTCTGTTGTGTACAACACATGCAGCGCTGTGTATTGTCTCTTGTGTACAACACATGCAGCGCTGTATATTGCCTGTTGTGTATCAACCCATGCAGGGCTGTGTATCGCCTGTTGTGTATCAACCCATGCAGGGCTGTGTATTGCCTGTTGTGTATCAACCCATGCAGGGCTGTGTATCGTCTGTAGTGTATCAACCCATGCAGGGCTGTGTATCGCCTGTTGTGTATCAACCCATGCAGGGCTGTGTATCGTCTATTGTGTATCAACAGATGCAGGGCTGTGTATCGTCTGTAGTGTATCAACAGATGCAGGGCTGTGTATTGTCTGTTGTGTATCAACCCATGCAGGGCTGTGTATTGTCTGTTGTGTATCAACCCATGCAGGGCTGTGTATTGTCTGTTGTGTATCAACACATGCAGGGCTGTGTATTGTCTGCTGTGTATCAACACATGCAGGGCTGTGAATTGTCTGTTGTGTATCAACACATGTAGCGCTGTGTATTGTCTGTTGTGTGCAACACATGCAGCGGTGTGTATTCTCTGTTGTGTACAACACATGCAGCGCTGTGTATTGTCTGTTGTGTATCAACACATGCAGGGCTGTGTATTGTCTATTGTGTATCAACACATGCAGGGCTGTGTATTGTCTATTGTGTATCAACAGATGCAGGGCTGTGTATCGTCTGTAGTGTATCAACAGATGCAGGGCTGTGTATTGTCTGTTGTGTATCAACACATGCAGCGCTGTGTATTGTCTGTTGTGTATCAACACATGCAGCACTGTGTATTGTCTGTTGTGTATCAACCCATGCAGGGCTGTGTATTGTCTATTGTGTATCAACAGATGCAGGGCTGTGTATTGTCTATTGTGTATCAACAGATGCAGGGCTGTGTATCGTCTGTAGTGTATCAACAGATGCAGGGCTGTGTATGTCTGTTGTGTATCAACCCATGCAGGGCTGTGTATCGTCTGTTGTGTATCAACCCATGCAGCGCTGTGTATTGTCTGTTGTGTATCAACAGATGCAGGGCTGTGTATCGTCTGTAGTGTATCAACAGATGCAGGGCTGTGTATTGTCTGTTGTGTATCAACCCATGCAGGGCTGTGTATTGTCTGTTGTGTATCAACACATGCAGCGCTGTGTATTGTCTGTTGTGTATCAACAGATGCAGGGCTGTGTATTGTCTGTTGTGTATCAACCCATGCAGGGCTGTGTATTGTCTGTTGTGTATCAACCCATGCAGCGCTGTGTATTGTCTGTTGTGTATCAACAGATGCAGGGCTGTGTATCGCCTGTTGTGTATCAACACATGCAGGGCTGTGTATCGTCTGTTGTGTATCAACCCATGCAGGGCTGTGTATCGTCTGTTGTGTATCAACACATGCAGCGCTGTGTATCGCCTGTTGTGTATCAACAGATGCAGGGCTGTGTATCGTCTGTAGTGTATCAACACATGCAGGGCTGTGTATTGTCTGTTGTGTATCAACACATGCAGCGCTGTGTATCGCCTGTTGTGTATCAACACATGCCGCGGCCCAAGCTAAATAAAGCGGTTGGCTTGCCGCTCCGCTGGTGGACACAGGAGTTAACGAAGTCAACCCCACTTCTCCAAACACCTCCGAATATTGAATATTTGTCCCTTTTGCAAATAAATAAATAAATAAATAAATATATATGGAGGAACAGTATAAGGAGGAGACATGTCTGCTCAGTATCCCGGTCTGGCACGGAGGGTTTGGACCCGGGCTGGGCTCGGGAGAAGTAGGGAATACTCGGCTAATCTGTCGTGATTTATCATCTGAGGATCGCTCGTCCACATGACGGCTCCGGGGGGGGGAGGGGGGGGGCGAGTGAGAATGCGTGAGTTGCGATGCGCGTGAAGGGGACGGGGTCCCAGACGCGTGGTATGGCTGCGCTGAGGCGGAGGGGAAAGCTCTCGGCCCTCGGGTAAATCTGTCTACCAGCCGCGCACCTGAAAAGCCCATCACTTCCAGACCGTCGAGAGAGGGGGGAGAAGAAGAAGAGAAGAAGAAGAAGAAGACGAAGAAGACGAAGAAGACGAAGAAGAAGAAGAAGAGCGGGGAGAGGAAATTGTTCCTGCGTCACGTTGCTTTAATTTGCCCGCCACCTGCCAAAGCAAATGATGACGTGCTCATGGTTTTCCCCCCCTCTCCCCCTTTCTCCCCCCCCCTGGCTTGGCTCAGTGGCTTCCCTGGCGAACTGCACAGCTGGAGTCGGACCCTGGACAAGTGTCATCTTTACAGTATAATTAATATGACAAAGAGGATGGATAGGAGAAATGGACCTGATACTCACACACGATTGACCCATAAAACTGCTGGCGTCTCCCCCCCCCACGCCCCCCGCCGCGTTTCTGCGCATGCTCAGCCCGCATGACGTCACCAACCTATGGTAGCCTATTAGTAATCTCAGCGGGACTTTTTTCGTGGTTATGAATAACGCATTTCTGGTCAAAACCCCCATTAGTCACGTTTGACGCGCTGCGTTTGAAACCAGTAAGCTCGTATAGCCACACTGGCCGTACTGGTTTTGTTTCGGGTTTTGTTTGTGGTTTCCTTGTCTTTTCGGCGAGGCCCATTCATTTCATCCTTAATTCATCCTCCTTATCACCTTCGGAAAACAAGATTACGCTTCCCACCACATCGCCCGCCGCCTCCTCCTCCTCCTCCTCCTCCTCCTCCTCCCGGCGCGACCCCACCCCCGTTCGGTTCACTCCATTACTCATTCTCTTATCAAGTGTTTTCCCTCTCCTCCGCCATCTGCAGCTGTGCAAACCCGAAGCAGATGTGTGTCGGCGAAACGGGCCGGGCCGTGCCAAGGAGTCGGACAGGAGATCCCGGAACATGACGCCGCCGCCGCCTCAGGTGACGCTCTCCGCGTGCGTGCCTCCAGCGCAGCGGCTGTATAAAAAGCCGCGAGGTCCGAGCTTTCCCCGTAGTTGCCCTCGTGCAAACACCCCCCCCCCTCCAAAAAAAAAACATACCCCCCCACCACCACAGAAGAAGAAAAAAACCCCGCTGTGACTTGGAAGACCTCCCCTCTCTCTCTCCCCATTTCTACTGCGGAGGCTTTGGAGGCAATAACCTGGGCAAGGCGGGCGCACAAGCTGCAGCAGCGCACAGAGAAAGGCAAGGAGCAGGATCCCGGGGAGGAAGGAAGGAAGGAAGGAAGGAAGGAAGGAAGGAAGGAATACTTCATCCCGCTCCGTCCACCCCTCCACATGCGCCTCCGCATGTCACGCACGCAAGGGCAGCGCTGGTTTGAGGCGTGCACGCAATATTTCACTTAGCCGCAGATGCGTTTTACAACTAACGGTCTGCACACGGAGGTGACCACATAGAGAGGGTTTTGTCAAGAGTGTGCCACTTTTTGTTTCGTTTTATAGATCAGTCCAAAACAAAACAAAACAACAAAAAACCAAAAACCTGGAATACTCTCTCGCCGCTCCCCAGAGTCCCCAAATCAGAACATGAAGCCTCAGCTGCACGTCGTTGACCTGATGCTGCTCTGCTTGTCCGTCGGAGCAAGTGCGCCGGCGGCGGGCACGCCCGGCACGCCCGGCACGCCCGGCGCGCCGCTGCCGGCCACCAATCTGACGGCGCGCGGCCACGGCGGAGCCCCCGCGAGCGTCTCGCAGAGCAGGAGGAAGCGCTTCATCACGCAGAACGACATGCTGGCCATCCTCGACTACCACAACAAAGTCAGGGGGAAGGTGTTTCCTCCGGCCTCCAACATGGAGTACATGGTAAGTGCGCCTCTCCATTCATTTGCTCCCGCCGGCTTGCCTGCATGCTCTGCTGGTTTTACTTAGACCTTCACGCGCCTCGGCGCAGCCATCTGACTCCCGAATGCGGTTCGAAGTGTGATGATGACGGTCAGCGGCCAAAAAAAAAAAAACCCTCAGAGTGTGCGTGTGCATTGCACGAAGTCGCGTCAAATTTATTTGTGCAGCCCTGTAAATAAATCACAGTTTATAGTCACCTTTCATTCTGTTCATCCTTACGCCCTCAGCTTGGACGAGGGAAGCCGTGATAAACATCTGGACGAACAGGGTATAAGATCAGCACAGAAACCCACCGCAATAACTGTTTTGGAGCCCCCCACCCCCACCCCCCAGCTGTTGTGCAGATTGCAGCGGAGTAGCCCACCACAGTAAACTTGCAGCCAATTGTCATGTGTAATCAGGGGCGGATCTACGGGGTGGCAAAGGGGTGGCAGCTGCCACCTCTGGGACACAGTCTTGCCACCCCATTTATAAATCAGATAATATGTTTTTAAAGTATATTTTATGTACATGCATGGCGAAGGTCAATGAGACCCGCGCCAAACTCATCTCAAACAGAAGTCGCCGATTTAGAACCCCCCTCCCCCCTCACCAGGCGCGGATCTACAGGGTGGCAAAGGGGTGGCCCAGGAAAAAAATCTCTAGATCCACCACTGTGTGTAATACAGTAGCCCGCTGGTGGGAGAGTCCTGAAACAGCTGTAGTCCTCTCAGACGTCGACCTGTTCACATCCCGGAGAGTTGAACCGGTTCATCTGGACACGAGGTTTGGTGGGAGAAACCGTTTCAGCACTCGTCTTGCGTGTTGAGTGCTGAAACGGTTTCATCACTCATCCTGGTGTCCAGATGAACCGGTTCAACTCTCCGGGATTCCCTTACCGGGATCACTGAGCATGCGCCGAGACGGGGGACCTGCTCACACAGTTGCTGATATACATGTCAGACCGTCATGCAGAGCACCCCTTCTTCCATCTAAAGTTGGCGCGCTTTCAGGACGGCCACCAGAACACGTTGCTGCGGGTTTCGTGAGCGCTGATCCCAAAATAGAGAGCGGCTCCACAAAAAACGCTGCGATTCCAAGTATTTCAGCTTGCAGCGAGTCCGCTGAGGGTGGTAACCCGGTCCTTCGGAAACGTAGTACTGGCAATGAAGTAATCGGCATGAGTACACATCCCCATTGCGTAGCTGCAGTCTCGGGAGCCACATGCACGAAAGGGAAGCCAGCTGCAGCTGTTAAGAGCAGAAGCCATTATCCAAACTTTCACAAGGTCACCCGAACCTTCTGCCATCGCCGTGCGGCAGATCCGCACCCCTCCCCTCCCCCCTTTTCCTGCGACAACCTGATCTGAATGGGTTTACGTTTCTTGCCATGGTTACACTCTGAAGTGACTCATGGCTTCAGAAAAGCACCGGGTTTGACCTCACATCTCACCGCCCCATTAGACATGCTCGAGCGGGGGAGCTGTGAAGGGCTGGCGTGCGTGTTTTCCCCTTGGTTACGTAATGGGGTTCCATGTTCCCGCCGTCTCTCTGTGTACTTTAGGTGTGGGACGACACCCTGGCCAAGACAGCTGAGGACTGGGCGCACGCCTGCCTGTGGGAGCACGGGCCGCATCACCTCCTCAGGTTCCTCGGCCAAAACCTCTCCGTCAGGACTGGACGGTGAGTGACCTTTGAACCCTGCCCCCCACCCCCACCCCCCTCATTTGCTGCTCCTCTCCGGGACGCGATATTATGAACCCTACATAGGCCTCGCCAAGACCCGCCCTACTCTGTCTGTGATTGGCTAACCCTATCCCTAACCCCACCCTAACCCTAACCTTAACCAACCTAACCAACGGAGGCAACGAGTACTAGCCAATCAGAGGCATCGGGTCTTGGCGTGGCCATAGTAGGATTCTGGGTCTTGGCGAGGCCTATGTAGGGTTCATAATATCGTCTCCGGGACAGCTATGAGGAGTCATGGTCGCCCCCCCCCCCACCACCATTTTCTGACTCCTTAAGGTGTTTAGGCACTGTGACCCAATGACACTCTTGAGGAGTGTCCCTGTGACCTTTCGAATCGACAAAATCGGTGTTTCCAGCCGTCATCCAACAGGGCCGATGGCAAACTCCCTTCTGTGGGTCTTTACTCTCCAGATGGAAACACTGGGCACACTCGCGTGGGCTGGAAAACATCACTTTTTTCCCAGACTTGTTTCACTTATCCTCCGATTTGCAAGTTCGGCGGCCCTCCCTCGCATCGTAATGTGAGGGGGTCACAGGAAATTGTTCTAACGTGCCTCGTCATTGGCCAAGAGGTGCTAACGTGCCTCGTCATTGGCCAAGAGGCGCTAACGGGCCTCGTCATTGGCCAAGAGGCGCTTACTCACCGAGGATGTTGTACAATAAACCAAACATCTTTTGTCACTATGCTGTCACAGCTCGCACAGCAATAGTGAAACTGATGGCGAGGCTAGGTTTGCACGGAGGAGTACAGTCTTCCCGCCCTTTTGCTAGTAGGCCTACTAACAGTCACCGCTAACGCTATTAGCTATATTGCAGTGCTGCGTGCACGTGTGATAATCACCAAAACATGGAGGATTATGAATATAGCTAGCAAAAATGCACGATGAGGACCAACTTTTTAGCTGTTTTGCTTTGTTTTAAAGATAATTGTAGACTTTTTTTGGCATTTTTTTCGAATTGCCCCATGCTTGCTAACAATGCATTGAATTTTTCCTACTAGCCAATTGATCGGCACGGTGGGCCAGCGGTTGGCGCTGTCGCCTCACAGCAAGAAGGTCGAACCCCGGGGTTGTCCAACCTTGGGGGTCATCCTAGGCCATCCTCTGTGTTCTCCCCGTGTCTGCGGCGGGGTTTCTCCGGGTGCTCCGGTTTCCCCCACCGTCAAAAAGGCATGCATGTTAGCGTTAATCCTCCGGTCTGTGTCCCTGACCGAGGCAATGGAAAGAAGAACTGGAGTTGGTCCCCGGGCGCTGCAGCTGCCCACTGCTCCTAGCTACACAGCTAGGATGAGTTAAATACAGAGAAGAATTTCCCCACGAGGATTAATAAAGAATATCAAAAACATTTTAAAAAAAAATCACTCATTATAGGCTAAATAACAATGTAAGGTTTTCAAGATTCACACACGGACACTGACTGGTTTCAGTCTCCTGAGTGTTTGCTGCTAAAGTCAACCAATGTCGCAGACTTTACGAAGCATATACTATGGCTGTTTTTCTGCTATTTCTCCACAGCTATCGATCCATCCTTCAGCTCGTGAAGCCATGGTATGATGAGGTTAAAGACTACGCCTTCCCTTACCCCCGGGACTGTAATCCGAGATGCCCGCTGCGGTGCTATGGACCCATGTGTACCCATTACACACAGGTAAGCAGAAAAAATGCGCAAGAAGTGCTGATAAAAGTACTGTCACCAAGTGATGTTATCAGACGGTGACTTATATTGATCGGTCACCTTTGTTTGTGCCTCTCCTCTGCAGATGGTGTGGGCGACATCAAACAAAGTTGGTTGTGCCATTCACACATGCCACAATATGAACGTATGGGGTTCAGTGTGGAAACGGGCAACATACCTAGTGTGCAACTACTCACCCAAGTAAGTCTGCTGGTGGTATTGATTACCTCTGTGTGTTTCGCAGATGGACATCGTAGGCGTTTTGATTACCTGCTGCAAAGAGTTGGCTCGCTTCTAGCGAACCAGTTAGCCTGACAACACTGTACCGCGTTGTGTAATGCTGCCGGCCGTGCTGCCCTGAGGTCTCGATAACCCCAATGCGAGCCTTCCCTTAATTCCACTATCAAAGCCGTGCGTTTCATGACCGCTGGGACTTGTGACCGACTTGTGACCAAAGTTGCGTAATCTCTTCAGGGGGGGACATAGTATTTAAGAGTAAGACGCTCACGACACCAGTGACCTATTTTACCTCGCGTGATGGAAGTGCGGCCTCGTCTGGACGAGACGTGAGCGCCAGTGCTGCCACGCCTTGGTCATACTACTGGGGAAGAAGCGACGGCTCAAGAAACCAAGCTTTTAAAGACGTTCCTGACCAAGGTCAGTTTTCTGATCTGTCCTTCACGGTGTCTTGTCTTTTGTCTTCCAGGGGGAACTGGATCGGAGAGGCACCTTACAAAGTCGGCGTGCCGTGCTCAGCCTGCCCTCCCAGCTACGGAGGCTCATGTAGCAACAACATGTGCTTCCCCGCCCTCAACACAAACTACCTACACTGGTTCAAATAAAGCCCAAGTCCCCCCTACACCACATCAGCCGACAACACACCACAAGGACTTTTTTCTTTTTTTTTGTAACCCGTAAGGATTTGCACAACAGTCCTGGACCACGCTATTTTGTATATATGGGCTTATTTAAAAACACAAACACACGCTTGAAGGCAGCGGGCGTCTCAGCGTCCATTACGTGTAAATAAACTGTAAATGATGGGGTTTTGTTTTTGTTTTTTTACAAGAACTTTTTAATTGCTATGGTGATTTGAACCGACGGAAGAGAATTTATCTCGTGAGGGGATCTTTCATACTTCATAGACACATACATGTGGTGCTACAAATGGTTTTATTTTTTACTATAGTCGCATCAGTTTGTCATTGACCACGTGGTAATGAGACATTTTTTGGGGGGGGGGGTGTGGTGTAACTGATGGTGGATAGCAAAAGTGTAGCTGCTTATCATTACTCAGTACGGTGCTAAGGGCATGACACATTCTGTGTGTGTTTTGTGTTTACCTCTCTGGTAATATGAGCTAAAGATCACCATTTTTGACCTCAGCTAGAGGTCATGAAGCTCTGCGCTACCATGGTGGCATAATAGTGTTGACGATCATGGACGTGTGGACTCGCCGGCCCTCGGCTAGCGGGCCGGACCCTTTAGCTGACTGGTTAGCGCGGTCGCCCGTGGTGCGGCGAACCCGGGTTCGATCCCACTGCTGCCAAACTTGGGCTCCCCGTGCCACGGGCGACCGCGCTAACCAGTCAGCTAAAGGGTCCGGCCCGCTAGCCGAGGGCCGGCGAGTCCACACATCCGTGGTCTTACACTGTTACGGTAGCATGCCAAACATCCTCCATTTGTACTGCGGTTTTTTCCGTGTCGGTGCTGCACCAAATTTGCTAAAGTTTGGTCCGTGATAGTGCATTCACTGTCCACAGAGAGGGTCAGTGAACTGTTCAACAAAAAAAAGGAGAAAATACAGCTAAAATGGGCAGTCTTCAAGGAATTTGAAGGCCTGAACATCTGCATAACCTCTGACGACGATGACACACGAGTTGTCAAATGCCCTTTTCTGGATCAACATGGTGCTTTGTGCAGGTTTAGGTCAGTTTTCTTTCCACTCACATCATCCTCATGGGCATTTCCCAGGTTGTAGCAGTGTTTCGTATCATAATATGTCCGCCGGGGTGTCATGATTACGCCCCAGTTATCTGTGCTAAGCTCACATTTGTTGGTATCGTGGATAATTCTGTTGTTTCATACTTTTTATGATCCTTTTCACTGAGGTTTTAGGCAGTTGTTCGAGATCTAGGTTGTCAAGAGCACCTTAATTGTTGGCGCATTTCCAAAACATCAGGACATAATCTTTTCTCATATATGTGTGTATAGATAATCACAGTACCCTGAATACGACTCTCCCTATTCTTAAAGCATACTGTAAGTTATTCATTTTTATATGGAGGAAAATATTTAATTAATATTCACTTTGAATTGTTCTGTAATATAATTTGTACATAGGAAACATGGGGGGGGGGGGGGAGCATTGGGTCCATTTGCATGTCGAGGCTGATCATGCCGAAGGAGAAATGGATTACAGCGTATATGACATGATATGACCTCCTCCCAGTCGGAGAGGATTATTACTAACCGAGCACCAGCACACTATCGGCATCTGGGTGCCTCCACTGCTTCCCCTCGGCAAGCGTATTGCAGTTCCTTTTGTCGAGCTAGGCCAGTTTCCGAACCCTAACCCACATCGACTAAGACACCCTTTGGGATGTAGAGATCCATACCGCCCGAGAAAACCCCCAAACATCTTGCCAGCGGTGCAGAGTTCAGCGAAACACAATGCATTGCGAGATAGGAAACAAACACTTATACGCACTGACTGTATTTAAAACAGCGAAAAGTGTATTTATACGACAAATTTGCGCTTCCGCTCTTGTGTTTTGTATTTTGTAATAAAATGCTCTATTTTGACGTGTGTGGGGTTTTTTCTTCTTTTTTTTGTGTGTCCGTGTGTGCAGCTGTAACCATACCCTGTTCCCCGCCCCCCGGTTAATCGCCGCTGATTGTCTCGCTGTGAATGGCCCGAGCTCTTCCTCATTCATGACCGAGATGGATCAGAAGCTCTGCTGGCGGGGCAAGCTTTGCATCATCCCCGCTCTCCGAGTTCTCCGTTTTCACTTCCCCAATCAAGCAGCGCCTTCGCAAAGGCCGCGTGCCGCATATCAAAGGCCGCAGGCAAGAGAGAGAAAACAACCCGAATCCAGAATCTTAACAGGAAAAGGTTGACTTTGGCCACGTCCGCCTGTCTCTACCCAAACTATCAGACACGTTTTCACAGGGGCCGGCTTGTTCGTGATTATCCCGTGAAACCGTTGACCTCTCTGAGAGCGAGGAGGGGAGGGAGCGAGGGGAAGAGAATGGAAGTAGCAGAAGGGGGGAGACAGTGGGGGATACTCTCATACACAGGGAGTGGATCCAAGGACATGGAGGAGGAGGAGGAGGAGGAGGAGGGGGAGGAGGAGGGGGAAAAATAGTGCACGAAAGCGAAAGACGGAGCGAAAAAGGAGAGACTGTGAGAAATAAAACGTTCCCTCTGTGGAGTCAGGCAGCACTTGCAGCTTTAAAAAAAAACCAAAAAAAAACCCAACTTTTCGTCTTGGACGAGGGAAAGTATGTGAGTATCAGAGGAACAGAAAGAGGCCGGCAGACAGAGAGGGGAGAGGTTGCGATGCCATGCCATGAATGTTCTGATGCATTGGGCAGACGCAGAAGCTGCTGCTCTGTTATCGAGCTGGGAATGCAGCGATATGGTAGCCAGCCCGCACCCGACGCTAACTGGATAAGAAAACCCTAAAACTACCAAGGATAGACTGGAAGAAAAATCAATACCGAGTCGACTCCGTGCCAAGATGAGAACCTGAGTGCACGGGGGGGGGGGGATGCTCTGTACAACACTGCAAAAAAAAAAACAACCTGACATTACGCTTTCCATATTGGAATCTAATGATCGCTACATCAAACAGGAAATCTATATAGGCGTCATATAATGTCCTGCACTTTCTGCAGATAGACGTCGGCGAGGTGAGGGTTTGTCGTGACCTTGCAGACTATCGAGCTCCCTGCAACTCTCGGAGGAGCCCAGTGAAGTGCATCAGAGGAGTGGATCGATATGCACGAGTAAAATCCTATCCGTCCGCCCGTGTGCAACGCACAGCGGGACCGGGAGCCGGGCACCTTTTAAGAGTCACCTGGGCGCTGATGAGTCGGGCACCTCGCTTTCAAGACAGGCCTGACGTGTCCGTTAGTGGCAGAGACAGATTGCAGGGCGAAGGTTAATGATACGGGTTTGGTTCAGCACGAAGGGAACCGTGACTCTGGGGCAGACTGTATATCACTGGGAATTGGGACGGGGCAGAAAGAGGGCGAAAAGTACCTGAGAAGAAACAGCGGTGAGCCTCATATTGCACCGGCCGGCTTAAGAAGCACCTCGCCCGACTCAGCACGACTCAGCACGACACAGCTGCATCATTAGTTAATGATTTTTTTCCCTGCAAGACAAAAGCCAAGGGAAAAGAGAGAGAGAGAGGGAGGGAGGAGATTTCAAGTCTCCAGATCCCGCGAGCTGCAACCATAAATCCGTTTTAACTAGCAAAAGCGACCAAACGTCTGCGCCAACACCTAAACGTGGTCGCGATGACTCCTTCTGGAAGCTCCGCCGAGCGAGTACGACTTGTCCTAATCAGGAGAATTCAAAATGACTTACTGACCCGCAGGACGGACGGGGTGGGTGGGGTGGTGGTGGTGGTGGTGGTGGGGGGTGGGGATTGTTAAAACAGTTAAGTTTCACTCAAGTGCGAAGGCGGCGAAGCGTTTATTCGGAGAGGGGACTTCAAAGGGGGGCGGAAGGCCGCGGGGTGAGCGATTATTGCTGGGAGCGGGCCGGCGGAGTCACGTTCCCAATGTGCAGGCGTGCATCCAGCAACCTGTCAGGTGAACTCCAGCGACGGTGGAAGTGAGAGGGAGAGAGGGGGGGGGGGGAGAGAGAGTGAGGGGGGAGACCTGAGAGAGCTCAGCACCGCTCAGCGGTGATGGATCTCTTTGTGGCCGCCGCTTTATTTTGGTTCAGGAGCGTGTTGTTGCACGTTGTGGAGCCCGAGAGAAATGGCAATTGTTGCTCTCAGCTCCTCTGCTCCTCCTTTGCACTCCACAACCTCGCAGCCCTGCCTGAGTTCCAGCATTGAGTTGATTAAGGCTTGGCAGTAGTGCTCCCCCCCCCCCCCTTTTGCCTCATGGGGAGCGGGGTAGGGGCACTGGGAGAGGCTCGTTTTTAATTCGTTGTGGGTTTTTTTTTTTTCCTTTTTCTTTCACTTCTCTGTGTCTCTGCTGGACGCACGACAAGTCTGTTTGTTCTGCTCCCCTTGCACTTCAACTAGTGGAGTGCCCCAGAATCCCTTTTTTTTTTTGCAGCACCACCACCACCGGGGCTTCAGGACGGGGCTGCCGTTCAGAAAGCCAGGGGGGGGGGTCAAAGGGTCAGCGTTACGCCGTCAAAATAAGCCGAGGGAAAGAAAAAAAAAAAGAAAACGAGCCCATAAATTTGCTTACGGACAGCATCAATATTAGCCAACATCCCAACATCCACAGCTTGGACGGAGTCGGGTGTGGAGGGGGCCTGTGGGGGCAGGGGTGCGTCCCTGCATCTGGACCGTTACTCACTGGAAAAACGGAGGAGACAGTCAACAGACGCCGCTCGCCGCCAAATGGATGTCTGACCTCCCTCGGAAGTGCATTGTCTTCCACAAAACGAAGCGATAACCTTCGCCTTCTCGTTACGGCGTGGCCGACGAGAAGGCTTAACGAGGGGAACGCCGGGGGGGTGCCCGCCTTCTGCGGGAGTGAGAGGCCCGACAGAGGAGGAGCGGACCACGAGGTCGCAGACGACAGGTGGCACTCGCCGGTCCGCAGGCCCGCTCGTCGATATTTTGACAACTCAAAACACGCGGCGCGGTGGTTAGCGGGGTCGCCTCCCAGCGAGAGAGGGTCCTGGGTTCGAACCCCGGGGTCAATTCCAACCCTTGCACTGTAAATTCCAACAAGCTCACTTAAAAAAAAAAACAAAAAGGAGAGGAAACCGATTACTTTGGGGAAACGTAAGTAAACGAACTGAATCGCGTCAAGTTATGTGAACTCCGTCCATTATCCAAACCGCTTACCCCAGTCGGGGTCGCGGGATCCTGGAGCCAGTCCCGGCAGTCATTAGGCGGCAGGCGGGGGAGACTCCCCGGACAGGCTGCCAGTCGCCACATCGCGGAGGTTATCACAGAGGTTATGTGAACTCATTTCACGTAAAATCCTTTCACATCACTTGACGCGATTACGTTCGCTTTGCTTACTTTTCCCAAGGTAATCGGCTTCCCCGTGTGTCTTTTTTTTCCCCTTAAGTAAACCCAACTTTCAGAATTTACAGTGCGGTGGGTCGTCCCGGGCCGCCCTCTGTGTGGAGTCGGCGTGTCCTCCCCCGTGTCTGGGTGGGTTTCCTCCGGGGGCTCCGGTTTCCTCCCGCAGTCCAGAGACATGCAGGTCAGGGGAAGCTGCCCTACTAAATTGTCCCTCGGTGTGACCGTGTGGGCCCTGTGATGGCCCGGCGGCCCGTGCAGGGCGTCTCCCCGCCTGCCGCCCGATGACCGCTGGGATGGGCTCCTCCGGCATCCCGCCGGATGAGCGGCGTGGATGATGGAAGGGGATGGGAATGACTGCAGGCTGCACGCAGGCCTTCCCCGACATACTCGGGATCAGAGAGGCCCCGGGCTTCGGCAAAGTTTACTGTGTCAAGCAGGTGGGAGTCCATTGACATGTATGCTTCAGGGAGACCAGTCCCACGCAGCTCCTTGAATCACGTTTCGGGATCTCCACCAACGCTGGCGTGTACACGTCAAAACCCTTTTACCACCACAAATCTCCCTGGAGTGGCGGCGGCGGCGGCGGTGGCAGCGCACCTCGGAGTTAACTGCAGGGCATGTTTGTGCAGCCCTTCTTCTTCTGCGCTGGACGCACTTACTTCAAACACGGGGGAGAAATAAAGGCTCCCGAGGCATACGGATCGTTTGCGGTGTCCCAGGGCGCCTATTTTAGTCTATAACGCTGTTTATCTAGGACCGCCTCGCCATAACATTTGGGCCGAGCGCTTGCAGGTCTCCCTGCGTTTTACATCCCCCGCCTGTCTGACTTACACGCCAGGAAGCAAGCCACGCCAGCGCTCCTCTCCTCACCTGATCAGCCACGACGGCGGTATCGGTTGCACGTTAATGCCTTGCGTAAGGGTCGTCAGCTAATTCGGTGACCTGGGGTTTCGGCCCTGTATGCTTCTCAGGCGGTCCAATAAACTAAGGAATATCTGGCCTACACAATCCATCCATGCATTATCCAAACCGCTTATCCTGCTCTCAGGGTCCCGGCATGCTGGAGCCTATCCCAGCAGTCACTGGGCCGCCCCCCCCAGCAGTCACTGGGCCCCCCCCCCAGCAGTCACTGAGGCCCCCCCTCCAGCAGTCACTGGGCCGCCCCCCCAGCAGTCACTGGGCCGCCCCCCCCCAGCAGTCACTGAGCCCCCCCCAGCAGTCACTGGGCCCCCCCCCAGCAGTCACTGAGGCCCCCCCTCCAGCAGTCACTGAGCCCCCCCCAGCAGTCACTGAGCGCCGCCCCCCCAGCAGTCACTGGGCCCCCCCCCCAGCAGTCACTGAGCGCCGCCCCCCCCAGCAGTCACTGGGCCCCCCCCCCAGCAGTCACTGGGCCGCCCCCCCCAGCAGTCACTGGGCCCCCCCCAGCAGTCACTGAGCCCCGCCCCCCCAGCAGTCACTGGGCCCCCCCCCCAGCAGTCACTGAGCCCCGCCCCCCCAGCAGTCACTGGGCCCCCCCCCAGCAGTCACTGGGCCCCCCCCAGCAGTCACTGAGCCCCGCCCCCCCAGCAGTCACTGGGCCGCCCCCCCAGCAGTCACTGAGCCCCCCCCCCAGCAGTCACTGAGCCCCCCCCACACTTGGGGACAATTCAGTACGGCCGAGTCACCTGACCTGCATGTCTTTGGACCGTGGGAGGAAACCCACGCAGACACGGCTCGGAGAACATGCAAACTCCCCACAGAGGACGACCCGGGACGACCCACCAAGGTTGGACTACTCCGGGGCTCGAACCCACGACCTTCTTGCTGTGAGGCGACCGCGCGAACCACCGCGCCACCCGGCCTACATAAGAAGGTGTGTAATTGCCCCAATGTGAAACTGTAAGCACGTCAAACCAACTTTGGACAGCCATCAGAGGATACCCACCTGCTGCATGTTGAGCTGCGGGCCCTACCAGAACCGGTCCCAGTCTAAGCTACACAGACGGTGACCCGTGTCCCGCGCTTAGCCTCCGTGTCCGACCGTGGTCTTTGTCACGCACGAGGCCACGATAACTTCCTCTCAGGGCCTCGCCGGTGCCCTCGGAGAGGAGATATCCTGCAGCGCCGAGATCCGCGCCAAAATCAATGTACGCACAGAGACGCGGCACCGGGACAGTTCCTCATTATCAGATGGGCTTTCTTCCCGCTCTCTCAACCGCTGCCGCTCACCCCGCAGTCGAGAAGATCACCAAGTCTTTGATGCCGACTCTGGTTTGTAACAACCGGATATCTGTGCCACGAGATGTTCAAAGTGAGCATGAAAAAAAAAAAAGATGATGCGGGCAAACGGACGCTTTGCAAGTGCACTCATAGACTAATGCGCACACACACACACACACACGCACACACACACACACACACACACACACACACGAGTGCACGAGCATGCACGCCACGGGTTTTTCAGCGTTTTCTCTTCATTGACCGGATTTCATCTGGATTTCGAGTGAACACGCACCTCCCTCGACGCGAGCGCACGAAGAAACCCAGAACTCGATCCCTTCCGGTCTCATCGTAGCCCGTGAACCCCACTCAGGTCAGGTCTGGACATTCATCCTGACCGACCAAACCCTCGAATCCCTTCTCAGCATCCGAACCAAAACCAAGACCGCGTGCCGAGAAGGGCAGAGCCGGAAGAAAGCGGTGCGTTGGAGATGCAAGGAAAACATCTACCAGGGAACAGCGTCGTGCACGATGGGATCTGTGTTTTTAGGTGCGATATCTTAAGCAGTTAGGGCCCCGGCGGACTCCGCGATAGCGCGCTTGCTAACCCCGGGGCCCCATTCTCCGACAACATCCCCCGATCTCGCACACTGTCCTCTGGCAGCCACTCGCTTCCCCAAATGCCGTACACAGTCGGCTCGCCAAATTGTACTTGATCCCATTTCCCTTTGGCTACGACCTAACTTGGACCCGTTTCTTGGTTTACCATCTTAACGTACCAGACTGGGGGGGGGGTGAGGGGTGTGGGTGGAACAAGAACCCCCAACCCGGCTAAATGTTGACACACTGATTGCCGGTGGTTATGGAAGAATGGAGGACTTTTACAGTTTTGCTTTGTTTTTGTTTTTTTTGGTTTCTCATCAACGGACCCAATTCAAATGTTCCCTGAGAAGACGGTGGACCTAACCAGGCACACGGAGAGACAGAGTGTCCCCCCTCTGGGATGCACGCGCTGGAGGATCCATGTCTCTACGTTGATGGACACTGACACCTGCTGGATACAGCAGCTACATGCTGTATTTGTGATGGATGTCTTCATGCAGTACTTTATATTACTGTCATGCCGTCTGCGGAGGAGGAGGACAGCGCCGGTGGCGAGCCAAGTGGCGAGGGCGGCCCGGCGGCCCAGTGGTCAGCGCTGTTGCCTCACAGCACGAAGATCCCGGGTTCGAACCCCAGGCCGTCCCGGGTCCTTTGTGTGTGGAGCTTGCATGTTCCATCAAAAAGACATGCATGTTAGGGTTAATACTCCTGCCTGTGCCCTTGAGCAAGGCAGTGGAAAGAAGAACTGGAGTTGGTCCCCTGGTGCTGCAGCTGCCCACTGCTGCTATACAGTAGGATGGGGTAAATGCAGAGACCACATTCCTTGTAACCTGCACGATGACAAACATAAATGAAGTGGCTTTCAAGTCAGAAAAGCCAGCCTAGAGGACGTAGGCCTATCCATCATGGAGCACAGGGGTACCCTCTGGTGTAATCACTCAACTAGTACTTCCTGCTACTAGGGCAGGGGTGTCAAACTCCAGGCCTCGAGGGCCGCAGTGTCTGTAGGTATTTGTTGCAACCGTGCACCGCACCACCTGATTAAACTAGTTCCTTTCTCTCCTTGATGCAGGAGGTGAGCTAATTAGTTTAATCAGGTGGTGTAGTGCACGGTTGCAACAAACACCTGCAGACACTGCGGCCCTCGAGGCCTGGAGTTTGACACCCCTGTACTAGGGTAAGGGTTAGGGTTAGGTTTGGGTAAGGGTTAGGGTTAGGTTTGGGCCAGGGTTAGGGTTGGGTTAGGTTTGGGTTAGGGTTAGGTTTGGGTAAGGGTTAGGGTTAGGGTTGGGTTAGGGTTAGGGTTGGGTTAGGGTTAGGGTTGGGTAAGGGTTAGGGTTGGGTTAGGTTTGGGTCAGGGTTAGGGTTGGGTTAGGGTCAGGGTTAGGGTTAGGTTTGGGTTAGGGTTGGGTTAGGGTTGGGTTAGGGTCAGGGTTAGGGTTAGGTTTGGGTCAGAGTTAGGGTTGGGTTAGGGTTGGGTTAGGGTCAGGGTTAGGGTTGGGTTAGGGTTGGGTTAGGGTTGAACTAATGTCAGCATGCTTCATGCCTCTTCTTGCTCCGCATATCATGACCCCCAAACTACATCTTTTAGCAGAGACATTTTATATTTTCCTGCCCATTCATTCCATTATTGTTCCCATCTGTATTCAAACATGCTGCTATAAAAAAAAATAATCTGCAAAGAATGAAAGAGACACTGCAAGACCGAGAGACAGGAAAAGGGATGTGATGCATTAAGTGATGCACTCTTCAGTAAAGGGAGGGTAGGGGTTAAAAAAGGACCAATCTGAAGCAGGTTTATTTGGATGGGCATCCTGTGCATGGAGCTAGTATATCCCGTCTAGTACCGTTCAGCATTTGCAGCAACAAACCACTGCCCCCACCAACTGTGCAGAAACAGGGACCGACCTCATAATGCATTGGCATCCAGCATCCACTATGGGGCAGAGGCCGACAAACTATGCCGGAGCCGAGTTGAAGAATGTGAGGCAGCCCGCTCGCCGCTGCTGCTGCTGAGCCGGGCTGATAATGTCACGGAGGAGAGGATGCAGGACGCCTGCCAAACGACCTTGATACTCTTTACTCCCATTCTCACCCCAAAGCCGGTCCAAGCCCTAACCTCAATTCAACTCAACCAGAACCATTAGCGAGCCGTGTGCCAGATAACTCGGGCCAACAAAGTGTTCTTCGAGAGTGGTTGTGTGCTTGTTGTTGTGTCCAGAGGCTACTGTTGTGCGGATATGCGGGGTCTGGCACGGCTGCTACATTCTGCAGGGTTCACAGGGTCGCTGGCAAGTCTGCACGCTGCATGGAGGCAGGCACCGAGCATCTGCACCGAGAGTGTGTGGGTGAGATAGAGGAGTGGAAGGGAGGGAGAACCGGGAGAAAGAGAGGCAGAGAGGCAGAGAGATGAAAAGTGAACGTGAGCGTTTGCATGAGAGAGAGAGAGAGAGGGCGCGAGAGAGAGAGAGAGAGAGAGAGAGAGAGAGAGAGAGAGAGAGAGAGAGAGAGAGAGAGAGAGAGAGAGTGTCATGCCAATAAAGCAAGCTGAATTGAGAGAGAGGGCAAGAGAGAGAGAGGGAGTGAAACAGAGAGAGATGGAAAGAGAACTATGGAGAGATGGAGAGAGAGAATGAGGGCGAGATGGAGAAAGAGATGGAGAGAGACGGAGAGGGAGAGAAAGAGAGGGAGGGATGAGAGAAAGATGGAGCGAGGTGGAGAGAGCGAGTGAGAGAGAGCTATAGAGAAGGCGGTGCAAAAGGAATGGAATGTGTGTGTGTGTGTGTGTGTGTGTGTGTGTGTGTGTGTGTGTGTGTGTGTGTGTGTGTGTGTGTGTGTGTGTGTGTGTGTGTGTGTGTGTGTGTTGTGTGTGTGTGTGTGTGTGTGTGTGTGTGTGTGTGTGTGTGTTTGTGTGTTTACTTGAGGACAAGACACAGTAGGACAGAGACGGCAGAGAGGGTGGTGTCCTTTATCAGATGAGAAGAAAGCAAGAGAGAAGAAAATGCAATTAAGAGGATAGAATTACCAGCACTGAAAGAGAGAAATAAAGAGAG
>NC_079229.1:4747677-4760605 GCF_029633865.1 Lampris incognitus | reverse complement strand
AAAAAACACACACACACCACGAGGAAGAGGTTCGCCGTCACCCCCCCTGGCTCGGAGGGTTTCCATTTGGACACCTTCGGCGGGAAACGGCGGCGTGCTCTGCAGGCCGCGGCCACGCCTCCGATAACACGCTGTACATAGCTGTGAATACTTCGTTTTGCTCTCGTGCCGTTGTCCATAACCACGACTGTCTACTATACCGATTTAAGAAGAGACACGTCATATAAAAAGCTACACCGGCACTAATGGACGAATATCTGCTATGTTTTATGGTTAAGGTTTCTGAGGAAGTCCCAGGTGACGGCCTCGGATCTGTGGCACATCGGTAACGGTGCTCCGGGACAGCTGTCCTATCAGATTGTGTCGCTCCTTTGTGCTGAATGCACGGGGGAACGAACGGTCTAAGCATTTATTTTTATACGATTGTGTTTTATAACAGTACGAGTTGTAAAGGAATGCTGCTATATGTGTGTGTTTTTTTTGGGGGGGGGTCCTGAAAGTGATGCTGTTGCGATTCCCGGTCAGACGCTGTGTTTTGGTTGGGTAATGTCGAGTGGTTAAAACTGCCTGCCGGTCGGGAAGTGCACACACACACACACACACACACACACACACACACACACACACGCACGTACGTGCACGCCCCTCAGAGCATCGTTTGCTGTGAACTGGGTTTTGGTGGATATCTGCATCCCACATCTATCTACAGGTCCTGTGAGGCCACTTATACGAGACCACGCAGACCCCGTCTGAGCCCGATGCGGATCGGATACAACTTGTTACAGATGAACAACATGATATATAACGCTTTGTCTCACAAGGCGCGTGTTACATAGTTTGTGTAGTTGTGTATTGGTACATATGGTTATACTGGAGTACGATGTAGTCGTGTTTGCTATCTGTATGCTCGCATTGAATATATAGTGTTACATAAAGTGTGTGTGTCTGTGTGTGTGTCGGTGTGTGTGTGTGTCATAATGGTGCTCTAGCCGTACCATCAAGGTGCTTCTGGACATTGAAATGCTGTGTTTCTTTGTACAGTTCATATATCTTCCCTACCTCAAGTTTGCTAAAGTTCATTTTGCAATAAACTTCTTTTTTTTCTCCACAAATTCCAAACTTTATGGCGTCTCGGGTCCTTCTACACCCCCCACACCCCCATCACTTTTAAACAGAATTACATTTCCTCCGTGTCGGAACCGTTCCCGGGGTCGATCAATACGGCACTCAAGGTAATGCACAAAGTAATGCACAGCTCAATTCCCCTGATTTATTAGCGACGCGACCGGCTCTGGCGCCGACGCCGTGGACGTCGGAGGTCCGTCTGATGTTTTCCCAGGTTCTGCACCGAGGCCTTCGACGCCAAGGCCGTATAGAACCCCTGCCCCGGTTTTAGTCCACAGAGCCGGAGTCAGCACCTAATACTGGGCCACTTCCACAAGCCTGGGGAACCGTTTCAACCCAGACGACTATTGTGCGACGCTACCAAGAAAAACACTGCGCAGAGAGTCGCCCGCCCCCCTACCCTCCTCCTCCTCCTCCATCTTCATCCCTTCAGTACCGAGCTTAAGCTGTCGAACCCAAAGCCAAACCCTCTCAAAGTTGCTCGAAACGCCGTTCGAGTTTACTTTGGAGCTCACTAGATGACAGATATTCTCATTTTGGGCTGTTTGTGCACATTTTGGCTTTTTCTTTTTTTTGCAGCAGCAGCGGCGGCGGCGGCGGCGGCAGCAGAGACACGATGACAAATCATCCTCCAGTTTCTATTCGACCCAAACACACCCACAGTCACGCCTCAGAAGGGAAAACGGCCCGGTTCAACCCAAACAGCCGAAGCTGCGACCCAACAGAGACGCATCGAAGCGTGGGTATCTCCGTTCCTGGGCCTCTGGGCAGCGTAGCGGTCTGTTCTGTGGCCTACCGACACTGGGATCGCCGGTTCGAATCCCAGTGTTGCCTCCGGCTTGGTCCGGCGTCCCTACAGACACGACTGGCCGTGTCTGCGAGTGGGAAGCCGGATGTGGGTATGTGTCCCGCGCTAGCGCCTCCTCTGGTCGGTCGAGGCGCCTGTTCGAGGGGAGGGGGGAACTGGGGGGAATAGCGTGATCCTCCCACGTGCTACGTCCCCCTGGTGAAACGCCTCACTGTCAGGTGAAAAGGAGCGGCTGGCGACTCCACGTGTATGGGAGGAGGCATGTGGTAGTCTGCAGCCCTCCCCGGATCGGCAGAGGGGGTGGAGCAGAGACCGGGACGGCTCGGAAGAGTGGGGTAATCGGCCAAGTACAAGTGGGGATAAAAGGGGGGGGGGGGGAGTGAAACTGAAACAGTTCAACCCAAACAGCCGAAGCTGCAACCCTACACAGGTGCACAGAAATGTAGGTATGTGAAGGAGGCTTGACGATAGGCTACCCGGGATATTTAAGCGGGTAATCCTCACAGAAGCGTCCCAGTCAGTTTCCATCACAACCAATATGAGCACGGCGCCGTAACGGCAAACAACCCGTCGCTGCCAGAAGCGCCAAGTCCTCCAGACTTCCAGGTCCAGGGTGGCAGCAGCTGGAGGAAAAGGCCGCCCTGCTGAGGTGGGTGGGTGGATGGGGGGGGGGGTCTCTCCGTATCACATGCCCCCCCCCAACCAGCCCTCTTGTTCACTCACACCTAAGGGATCGTAGGCGTTTGATTTGACACCCCAGCTTCCCGCTCTGGCCCGGTCGTGGCGGAGCGCGGTCGTCTCTACCCGCTTTTCTCCGAGCGACAACGGGGCGAAACGACCAAACCATTACGCGTCCGCCCGCTTCCACGTCGGGCCGCGTTACGACGTCTGCAGGGCTGCGATGGGTCGCGGCTCGACCCGCCGGTGCTGGTAACGGGTCCGGATGAGTGGAACCAAGTCCTGCACAATAGGCTGGATTCGACCGTGCGCCCAGCGACACCGAGGTGACACGGAGCTGGTGGAAACTTTTGAAAGAGATGTGCTAATGTTTTACAGGCAATGGGTGGGATAAGTAATTAAAGTGTGACGGCTGTTATTGCACTCGCGGGACAACTGCACACCCAACGCTACACACAAAGCAACACACAGCCACACTGACCCTCACAATGTATGTTAAACCACTTAGCAGAGTCTCCAGAGCTGTGAACCAAGGAGGAAAGGGAGACAGACAAAGGCTGGCATTGTGTGTGTGTGTGTGTGTGTGTGTGTGTGTGTGTGTGTGTGTGTGTGTGTGTGTGTGTGTGGGTGTGTTTTAAGGAAATCGCTGGTGCGATGGAGGGTAAATATCTTCCCTCGCCGGTGATCTCTAATGCTGCAACGTCACTGCCAACAACTGTTACCAACATATTTATGAGCAACAATTGTATGTACACATGCACACACACACACACACATACACTCCGTTAAGCAATCATATACACACAGTTGCACCAAAAGTAGACACGTGCACATACAAACGTGCACACACGTGCACACACACACACACACACAGTATATTATACCGTGTGCCAGTGATATTTACATCAGATCCTGTCTCGTGATTGGCCGGCGTGCCGGGGAGAAGCGTCTGTGGGGTGATTGATAGGCCATCCATGTTGACCCAGGTCTTGCAGGGGAGAAAGGGAGGCATACATCAGACAGACGGCAAAATTCACGGTGGGGTGCGGCGATGGGCGACTTTCGGAGGGCCCGGAGAGCAAGAAGAGGAGGAGGAGATGAGAGAGGGAGAGGGGGAGGGATGAAAGCAGAGGAGAGGGAAGGAAGGGGAGCGGGAGCGAGCGAGGGAGGGAAGGCTGCGACTGAAACAACGGGCATACAGTATTGATTCTGTGACACACCGGCTCCGACACCTTCATAACAATGACGCATCGGGACACCACCTCGGCTCTGACGCAACACCTTCTCACATTCGCTCAACTCCTGCCGTTTTTAAAGAGACATGAAACAATTCGAGCTCTAAACTGTGTCCCGCTGGGTTTTGTGGCATACTAGTGTGCACGTGACTTAAGCAGAGCGGCCTCAGAGCCATGTAGGACATACCGTGTGCTGCACGAGCCATGTAGGACATACTGTGTGCTGCAAGAGCCATTTAGGACATACCATGTGCTGCAAGAGCCATGTAGGACATACTGTGTGCTGCAAGAGCCACGTAGGACATACCGTGTACTGCAAGAGCCATGTAGGACATACCGTGTACTGCAAGAGCCATGTAGGACATACCGTGTGCTGCAAGAGCCACGTAGGACATACTGTGTGCTGCAAGAGCCATGTAGGACATACCGTGTGCTGCACGAGCCATGTAGGACATACTGTGTGCTGCAAGAGCCATGTAGGACATACTGTGTGCTGCAAGAGCCATGTAGGACATACTGTGTGCTGCAAGAGCCACGTAGGACATACCGTGTGCTGCACGAGCCATGTAGGACATACTGTGTGCTGCAAGAGCCATGTAGGACATACTGTGTGCTGCAAGAGCCACGTAGGACATACCGTGTGCTGCAAGAGCCACGTAGGACATACTGTGTGCTGCAAGAGCCATGTAGGACATACCATGTGCTGCAAGAGCCACGTAGGACATACCATGTGCTGCAAGAGCCATGTAGGACATACCATGTGCTGCACGAGCCATGTAGGACATACTGTGTGCTGCAAGAGCCATGTAGGACATACCATGTGCTGCAAGAGCCACGTAGGACATACTGTGTGCTGCAAGAGCCATGTAGGACATACCGTGTGCTGCAAGAGCCATTTAGGACATACCGTGTGCTGCAAGAGCCATGTAGGACATACCGTGTGCTGCAAGAGCCATTTAGGACATACCGTGTGCTGCAAGAGCCATGTAGGACATACCGTGTGCTGCAAGAGCCATTTAGGACATACCGTGTGCTGCAAGAGCCATGTAGGACATACCATGTGCTGCAAGAGCCATTTAGGACATACCGTGTGCTGCAAGAGCCACGTAGGACAAGGATGCCTCGGGAACAAACTAACAGATAGGCATGTAGGGCGACAGATAGATAGACAGACAGACAGACAGACAAATAGACAGACAGACAGACAAGGGTGCCTCAGGAACAAGCTAACACAGGCATGCAGGGGGACAGACAGACAGACAGATAGACAGCCAGCCAGCCAGACAGACAGATAGACAGACAGACACGGATGCCTCAGGGACAAACTAATAGATAGGCATGTAGGGCGACAGACAGACAGACAGACAGACAGACAGACAGACAGACAAATAGACAGACAGACAGACAAGGGTGCCTCAGGAACAAGCTAACACAGGCATGCAGGGGGACAGACAGACAGACAGAAGGACAGCCCGCCAGCCAGCCAGCCAGCAGCCAGACAGACAGACAAGGACGCCTCAGGAACAAACTAACAGATAGGCATGCAGGAAGACAGACAAACAGACAGACAGAAAGACAGAAAGACAGACAGACAGACAGACAGACAGACACAGGACTACTAGGAGCAAGGAAACAGAGTGCAGTGAAGACAGATGGGATGAAAGACAAGCTCACAGCTAGCGGGGTCTGCATGGTGCCGCCAGTGTTTTTCAGACTGTCGTTTAAAATAAGGAAGGCCATTAATAACCTCCTCACTCGGCTCTGCACGGCTGCAGCCTGGTGCTTCTTGCAGGGCTAAATGTGGCACTGCATGGCAGCAGACTGGCAGACTGTGTCAAAGAGACCAAATATACCTGGGGAGGAATGGCGAGAGAGAGAGAGCGAGAGCGAGCGAGCGAGCAAGCGAGGGAGCGAGAGAGAGAGGACTAGAGAGACCGAGACAGACAGAAAGACAGGCGGAGACATACACGGTCACAAATGACGGAGTTTGTGTTTGCGTGTGTGCGCCCTGGTGCGTGCCTCTGTGTGTTTGTCTGTGGCACGTGTGTGCGTTTGAGTATATTGAGGTTCAATTGTATTACTCATGTTGGATGCCGCTCTTCTCACTTACTCACCTGTTTGTTTATGTGCTATGTCAGTGCCGTCCTGTCCTCCCACGGCTGGATGGGAGTCAGATAGCAGTGATGCAGTCAGAGGAGCTGTCAGCGCCGAGGTGAAGAGTTATGGTTGCCAGTGGTAATGACTGTGTTCCTTCGTCAAACCTTTACTTTGGCAGATGAACAAAACATAAAATTTGACAGGGAGAGGGCTTTTTCCCACCACGTGAACCAAAAATATTACATGTACACGGCTACACTGTGGATGTGTTTTTGCAAAGATGGAGTGGGCACTTTGGCGAAGAAAAAATAAGCTTTTCCTGAGTGGCAAGGTGACTCATATAATTATTGAGTTATTTTAGGCCTTTATGCTTTTCAAACAAACCTCCAACAAACCAAAGACATTTGATTTATAATAAGCATTCATTACCAGCTGGCTCCGCTTTGACCAACCTGTTTGACCGAAACCCAAAAACCCTCCAAATCTGGCGAACGCTCACAGATAACTCCTCCAGTCCCCCGAACGCCGCCTGACGACGGGATTTTCAGATTGATCCGATGACTATCTAGCACATGTGCTTTCGTGCATGGCGGTCACGCGGAACGCGTTTCCTCACATGTGGTCATGCCGCGCCTTGTTTTGCCTGGAAAAGGCTAATTATTCCACCTTGAAACACTTACGCCACATCGGCGAAGGATTGGCTGTAAAACCGGCGTACGGTAGGTACTAACGTAGCGCCATAAACCGCTTGCGTCGTGCGCTCAGAATATCTGGTGAACGGCTCAAGGCCTCACAGCACGCGGGGAGGGACACGTGCCAAACTCGCACGGTTCCCATATTGCTCTATTATTGTGAGGTGTGAACAATGTGACCCAGTACTGTCAGAGCAAAGGTGAGCGTGGCAGTAACGGCTATCGGATGTCGCCGGTCGGACCGTTAGCGGTGCGTTCGAGCTCCTGGGGCCACCGGGGAGTGCTGAAGTTCGAGGCGGCGTACGCGTTGTCAACAACTCGGGCCCGGCCAATGCGCTTTACCGGGTTTGGCAATTGCGGGACACTTTAACAGAACAAATACTAACTGGGCCCGCCAGGCCAAGTCAAATAAATTAGGCTTTCAATATGCGACGGAGAGAAGGGTTTCCTTTGTTTGACAGGAAAAGAAAGAAAATAGAAGCCCTCGCTCCTACGCTGCGAAATCATTTCCTTTGTGTATAATCAGGTGAGCTGTGCACAGGACCGGGAACATCTGGAGAAGTTACGCTTCACAGGCTAAATTCGACTCAACTTTGAATGTCTACACATTAACTGTACTTATTGCTTCTCTACAGCGCTCTTTCTCACCCTCTCTCTCTCTCTGAAGCATACATCCCCAAATCTGCAAGCACACACACACACACACACCCCTGAAGTACACAAATAAACACCCTGCTCTTATGAAATAGCCGGCAGCCATATCTCTAAATGCACAGTGACCAAGCAAATGCTGTGCACGTTGCACCGTCTAACATCTGTACTGTGAGACACCGCAGACGTGTTTTGACTTTTCCCGTGATCTGTGCAAATGGACATCAGTGAGGCCGTTTCATGCCCTGGATGCAGGTGTGTGCCACATGTACAAGCCTTCTTAAAACAAGCACAGTGGAGACGGGCTTACAGTACCTCTCCAGCACAGACTGGCTGCCTACCAGTCTACACTGGTATGATCCCGCAGAGTGGGTAACGACAAGTTCTTGTCATATCCAGATTTCATAGACAGGCCAATTCCAATCACCAACGGTGGGGGTGGGGGTGTTTTGGAATGTGATTTATAATACTTAAAATCTGCGAGCGCCGCTTGAATTACGATCAATCGTTGAACACGTGGACAATGTTTGTGGAAAATTTTGCGCAACATTTTTGCTACGATGCATTCTGGGGACCAGACCATTATCAGTTGACCCTGTTGAACGCATTCCTGCATGGATGTAAGTAAGATTAGCTGCTCCTGTATGCAAGTCGACCCCGATAGGTTCTCGTCAAAGGCCTGAGACGACTAGATGCACCGGAGGATACATGGTAAAGTGCAGCGATGTAAACAAAGCCACTAAATGGACAGGAAAAAGAGAGATAATGGAGAGTCAGGCAAGCTGGGAACGAAGCAGAACCCTTCCCTTCCATCCTGCCTTCAGATGTGGGTCAGCTGAGATTGTAATGATAATAACGATAATGACAATAATACAGCCTGAGAATTTGGCATCGGTCCTCGCACACGGAGCCATGGATAATAGAGGATATGGCTTGGGTTTCAAAGAAACCCTGTCTATCCAAAGGCACAATCAGGAGAACAAATACTTGTTTGCAATGGAAAGTAAAATAAATGCAGTGTAAGAACTGAGACCAGAATATTAGTGGCCTGGCAAGACAACAAGGAGCCATGTAAAAAAACTCGCCACAGTTGCTTATCACATCCAAACAATGAGGCTTTGCATGGCAGACAGACACACACACTCCTTTGCAGTCAGTCATAATAGAAAAAGGAAGCAAGAAAGTCTAAAGCCAAGGTCTGGAGGGCCTCTAGGCGGTGGAAGAACAAAGTATGAAAGATGAGGAAAAAAAAAAGAGGAAAAATCATAAAAGAAAAACGAGCGCTCATAGTAAACGACATCAAAAGGGACCTCAAAATAAGTTTGTTTTTAAAGTTTTTGCTGAAGTCAGCCAAAATTATTTTTTGTAGCTGCGTGTAATGCACAGTACGGGACGCAAACCTACGACCAACGGGAGATATACCAAACACCCTTCTATGACAGAAGTGTGCTGCCGTATTTATATTGGGATCATGGTCAGGGAGCACGGAGTGCAAAATATAAAGAAGTGCGACGAATCAGGCGCCGACGATGGGCCACAAAATCATGAAGGAGGTTGTCCCTGGGCACTGACGTCATCACTGACCTTTAGGTGTTTACAGAAGAGGTTTGATTTCCACTCTTTTTCCATGCTCACACATGAGCCGTTGTGAAGCGGGCCCTGGAGGTAAAAGAGTAGCTTTGTCCCCGCCTGGACGGTGAGCGACGGAGCCATGTGCTTCTGCCAAGCCGAGCGAAGGGCCCACAAGCCACTGCCATTGAGAAAAGCACAGGCATCACCTGTTTTATATTAAGCTTGTCAGATTAAATAAGGAAGCCAATAACCTGCAGTACTCAAGGTACAGTTTTAGCCAAATCTGACCCTCTCCTCCACTGATCTTGCTTGTTAAGACTAAAAATGCGGAGAGGGTCAGGCACCCAAGACTCATTCGCCGATAAACTGCACCTGACCCGCTGATGTGCTGTTAAACATTACGAGATGCTCTGGTGATCAATACTAGTGGCAGATGTTCTCGTGCATAGACGAGGACCTCGTTTTCATTTACAAGCAACACAGTGAGGGTCTCTGGCTTCAATTAGATTTCAGACTGAACGAATGCCACGTTGGACCTACTCTAGACCAGAGTACACATCAAATTGCATTATACGCTTGAGGTTTCTTATATAGGGCAAAATTAGCAACCTCTAACTGGCTTATCATGCAATGTACAGATAAAGCCACGCAGATTGCCCCCACAAACTATTCCTTGGGTACTGCCACAGTGAGACGCAGTAGGCAATATTGCCCTCTACAGGTCACATATTGCAGACACACCTGTCTGTCCCCAGTCATATACTGCGGTGAGAGAGACAGGAGCCAGTTTTGTTGCCACTCGTAACCCGTATTTAGTCAGAGAAGCATCAGCGCCATGGAAGTGGGACAACTGTTGGCGAACATCTCCTTCAGTGAAGTGTCCTGCTGGAAAGACACCGAGTCCCAACCAGCCTCAGGTACGCTGCTCTGTAGCACACACTGTGCTGCCACTTCCACATGGAGGACTGGGTAGGGAGAAACAAAAATTCCTCTATGGTGAAGTATGTCTCACACACACACACATTCAAAGTCACATATTAAAGAAATACAACAAAAACAAAATCAGCAGTTGTTAGATTTAACATCAACAACAACAACAACAATAATAATAATAATAATAATTGCAGAAAAGATAAGAAGAATATCCATATAATCTCTATAGGCTAAGGACAAGATTTGGTACCGGAAGCGTTCTGGTTTAAGTTTCCGTTGTCGTCGGAGTACAACTGACCAATCACGGTTGAGTAGGCGGAGCTTTCCGCAGGAACGCGCTTTGGTTGCATGCAGATAAACGGTCCGTGTGGGCGGGGCGGTAAAGAGGCGGAAGTTCCGCATGGCAGAAATGTCGCCCGGAATCAAAACACCGACAAACAAAGTACCGATGTGTGTTGTATATCGTGCGGGGAAACGTCCGACTCGTGTAATAACAGAAATGAACTGTCTTCAAAAGTGGATGACGCAATTCCCTTTTGAAAAAAAATGACAATTTATCTGTTTATAGAGATTGTAACCGGTTATTTTGTTGCCCGGTGCGGGATTCGATACGGGGTGTACTGCACCACAAGGTGACCTCACTAACCGCTCGGCTAAAGGGTCAGACCCGTTAGCCAGGGGCTAACGCGTCTTATTAGTAGTTTACACGATTAACAGCAAGCTAACGCGTGGCGTTTGTCACGCAAATACCGTAAACCAAAGCCGCTGTACCGGTTTTAAACTGGTCACCGAGTGTAGACGTCGTCTCTCAACTCCAACTCCGTTCCGTTGTCTCAAATTGCAAACCGGACCGTAGACGGATGCCGGACAACCGGAAGAGGAAGTCTTCGTAGGAAACGGAAGCAGCCCGCGGCTCCACCGGAAGCCTGGCATATTGGCAGTTGGAGACTATAAATCGGCGTCAGACGAGAGCCGATGGGCTCCGAGAGTGCGTGTTAACACGAGTAGAGGCTTTAGAAGACCCGGGACGAGAACACGGCACCTGATTTATCGGGGTATCGGCGGGTTTTAGCGACAACGAAATGGAAGAGACGGCGGTGTGAAGGACCCGGCCAGTGATCCGCGACCAGCCACTCCTGTTCTGAGAAGGGTTGATGAATACGGCCTCTGGTGTCCAAATGAGCTTTTTGGGTAAGGGAAAGGAACAAGCTGGCTTCTCATCAGCCTCGGAAGATTCGAGGGAAGCCCCCATTTGACTCCATCTCCTGTGTGAAGCTAAGTGTAGTGGCCTGCGGACTCAGCCTCCCCCTCGGTTTCAAGAGAAACGCCAAAACAGCGGATCAGCTTTAAGTCTCCGGAGAGGTTTGGCGGCGGGTTCAGCCTCCCAGTGACAAAAAAAAAAAAATAGACCCCAATTTAGAATACAAAGACCGGGTCAAACCAGCGGGAGGTGTGGCCCTTCACCGAGACCGGTCAGGTTCCTCTCCTTCCTTTGTTTCCTCGCTCTATCCACTCTTTCCCCTCCTCCTCCTGCCTATGTATCCCTGTGCCTCAACCTCTTCTTTACCCTCATGCGTCATTTCCTTCGACTACCTTATCCGCCTCCTCAGCTGCTAGTTCCCCTGCGCTCCCCTCTTTCAGTTCTTCCCCCCGTTAAAACGATGATCAGCGGTGAATTTATTTGGCTTACGAAGTCTTTGCTCCAACTAGCACGTCCATATGTAATTGCACGGACTGCTCTTCTTTTCTGAAGGCGGATGTACACCGTAGCCTGTTATCATCTGCTATATCCTTTCTTTGGACGGTCATCATTTCGGCTGGAGAGCCACGACTTGGCAGAGCACCTTGGCAATATTGACAAGCTGAACGATGGCGTGAAATGAGTCTGAAGTTGCACCTACGGCGGCATAGTGGTTGGTAAATTCGGGGCTGTGAAGTTCGCCTGCAACGGCCCGATTCTTCCACTTATCACAGGGTTTGTCTGTGATCGAAGCAAAGGACCCCCTCAAATTCCCCACTCTCTCGATTCACCTTCCAGTGAAGGACGGAGAGGCCCTCCAACCACTTCCGCTGCTCACTGTAAATCACAAACATGTCAGAGGTGGGTCCTCCGGGACCTCCTGCACCATGGCCGTGCGGCAACTGCACATGCGGCCATTGTTGTCCTCCTCACCGGGCCAAGGACCCGAAGAACCTGAGAACGGCCCACAGCGCTTGATCTGGGAGGTGGGCAGTTTTTCCCCATGCGTCCTAGCTTTTCTCCTTGAAGCGTCAACATTCAATCAAAGCCAAATCCCGTTGTGCCCATTAACATATCAGGGCTATGTGGGATGCCGTGAAAAGCTCGAGTAGAGGAACCACGAGCAGAACATTACTATAACTCTGCCTGTGCTCCCTCTCTCTCACGTGTGAGCGCTTGCCTAGCAAATGACAAATCACAGAGGCAGAGCTCTCTTTCTCTCACTTTATCCCACTTATCTTTTCGCATTGTGTTAATTATTTAGCAGTTTGTGCCTGTGAACGCATGCCAAATAGCCCCGTGAATGAAGACAGATTCAGTGTTTTATGAGTCCATCAAAACTGTCGTGTCTTCAGTTTGTTCTCATCAAGGTCGGTGTACTGTACAAACACGCTGGACGTTTTGTAGAACAGCTTAGCGCCGTAATGGATGCGCAGCTTTCTCTGCGAGCAGCTCAGGTGTCACAGTATTAATCATCACGGACATGGAGGCACTTGGACTCCTGGTGCAGAACGCCCATGAAAAATGGCGACGATTGTGAGGCCAATACCTGACGTATTGCCGTATTGGAGGGACATTCTTCTCCCGATATCAGCAGATCTTGCTCATGACCTCCACGAAGGTCCTTCTGCTCTTGTGTGTCGCTGCCCACATCTGACCGCTCATGTATGTCAGGACCATATGCTGGGAAATTATGTGGATTTATGTCCTGAGTGGCCTCGCTACCTGGGATCAGCCGAGGCCAAAGTGACTGCAGAGAGCCGCTCCTCATCTCCAAAACCAGGACAGTTTTTGGTAATGACAGTCACAAGAATACAATTTATTCAGTCCAATGAAAAAGGCGCCGTTGCTGTCAGCATTGTTTTGGGTGGAAGAGGACGACGTGTCAGTGGGAATG
>NC_079229.1:4725177-4742677 GCF_029633865.1 Lampris incognitus | reverse complement strand
GTCCGCTCTCGGTGCGCCGCAGGCTCGAGTCTGCGGGAGACGCATCCTTTGGGGGATGCTGCGTTTCGCGGATCCTGCGCGCCCCCCCTCCTCCTCCTCCTCCTCCTCCCCCCCCCCCAGCGATTTGGGCGATGGTGTGATCCAGGAAGCTCGCGGGCGAAGCGGATCAGCTGAGGAAATGGTATCTCCCTGCTGCCGGATGGAACGCGCCGCCGGAGCCGGTCGCCCAAGCGACGACGCACAAGGAGCAGGTCGCCCGCCGTCCTCCCGCGCTGGATGCCGCGCGGAGTCCCGGAATAAAGAGGAGGAGAAAGAAGGGAAAACCAAGACTTGTGGAGGCGACAGTGATACGAGAAATCCGGAGGTTTACTTTCCCGACCACAGCGGGGAGCTTCTGCCATGGCTTCCAACTTCAATGACATAGTGAAACAGGGCTACGTGAGGATACGGAGTAAGAAGCTGGGGGTGAGTAGGAGCTCTTGGTTGCGTGCGTGCGCGCGCGCGTGCGTGCGTGTGCGTGCGTGTGCGGAGGACGGAGGAGAGGTTCTCCGGTTGTTTGCGGGCTCCGGCATCGTTGGCCGGCCGGCTTCGCAGGGGCGGCTTCGTCGGTTTGCTCCACGGGCGGTTGTCCCGGACCGCGACGCTCCTCGCGAGCAGGAACAAGAGCGGCGCAGCAAGACCCGCTTCTCGCAACGGCTGCGTTTCTGCTCGTGTGTGTTTTACACCGACACCCTCCGAAGTCGCGGTCCGTTTCGAGTTGTTGTGACTTAACCGACAGCTTCACCCGACGCGCGGTTTGCAGAGGAGTCTACACTCTCCCCTCCTTGCATGCTCATCACTCGTAGCCTACATACCTTTTTCCCCCTTGGGGAAAGTTTAGGAAGAGTTCTCGGACTGTTGCTGCAGCCATGCATGCATTGCATTGCATTGCACGCATTGCATTGCACGCATTGCATTGCACACAAAAGAGGTGACTGTGTGATACAGTCATGAATGAATTGTGAATGAAAGACCCACGCATCATGCAGCAGCGTGGTTAGTAGCAGCAGTGCGTACCCCACTCACAGCAACACAATATGAGCAGTGCTCCAAGTCAACGCGTCTTTACTGTACTTCAAATTTCCAACTCCTATTTCAAATCAATGAATAGTCCCAACTGAACGCCGCCTGACTCCGGGAGGTGTCTGCGACTGCACCCTTGGACAATGGCTCGGCGCTGAAATACAGTCTACCGAGGAGAGCAATAACTTGACTGAGACGAGTGACGCGTTGTTTTGTGGGAGCCTCATTGTTCGTACTTTCAGCTGACCGCACTAACAGAACAGGCACGCTTGCCCGTCCTCTGAGGAGGTGCGACGAGGGAGGCTAACGATGTCTGCCTCCTCCTCTCGTCACCCGGCTCCGTCAACACCGCTCTATTGTTGCACGGGGCTTTCGGGTGTATGTGGCTAAACGCTGTTGAGTCGGTGAAACCCCCGTATTTCCCTCTCAAGGGAATTTGCCTTGCACAACGCCAGACGTTTGTTGTTGCTCAGAGGCAATCACCTCGCCCATGTGAGGTTGGCTTGGTCTGTTTACTTCCATGCATATGGCATTAACTACATGCACTCAGATGTAGAGGGGAAGTGTGTGTGTGTGTGTGTGTGTGTGTGTGTGTGTGTGTGTGTGTGTGTGTGTGTGTGTGTGTGTGTGTGTGTGTGTGTGTGTGTGTGCGTGTGTGCAGAGCCTATTACTTTGCAAGGCAGGAGCGGACACACGCTGTGCCGGCTGTGCCGGAGGTAGGTATGGACGCCATATCTCCGCCATCTCTAGCTCTCACCCCGCTGTTTTGCGGCGCAGGAGAAAAAGCAGCATATTTATGGTGTCCCGCTCGCCCCCCCCCCCTCCAGCCCACCACTTGCCCCGCCGCCGTTTCATCGCGGAGGCGCCGTGCTGTGACGCCCTCGTATCCGTGCACGTGTCCAGCCTCTCGGTGAACCTGCGGCGGGGCCGTGGCCTCAGAATACCACGGAGGGCGTGTGGATGGAGGGACTCTTGTCTCCCTAGATCAGGGCCGAGTATTGAACACCGCTGTGGGGGGAATAAATGAGAGTTTATTGGATTGGGCCGGGCATTGACAGAGCATCAGACGGTGCCACTCCTGGTATCGTGCTGCAGATTCAGTGACGCCCCGTACGGAGCCTCGATTCTGCAGGGGCCTCGCCTGAAAGCTGAGGTCAGATTTGAAAACGTGTGTTCTTTAAAACGCCGAGTTTTGCTGCTTTGGCATTAAAAGCGGTTTGGTTTTTGGCAGTTCCAGAGATTAGGCGGTGTTGAGAAATGGTAGGAATTAGACATGCTGGGACGTCTGGGTGGCGTAGCGGTCTATGTCACCTCCGGCTTGGTCGGGGGTCCCTGCAGACACAATTGGCTGTGTCTCTGGGGGGGGGGGGGACCTGGATGTGAGTGTGTCCTGGTCGCTGCACTAGCGCCTCCTGTGGTCGGTCAGGGCACCTGTTCGGGGGAAAGGGGGAACTGGGGGGGGGTAATAGCGTGCCCCCCCCATGCGCGCTACATCCCCCTGGTGAAACTCCTCACTGTCAGGTGAAAAGAAGCGGCTGGCGACTCCACATGTATGGGAGGAGGCATGTGGTAGTCTGCAGCCCTCCCCGGATCAGCAGAGGGGGTGTGGAGCAGAGACCGGGATGGATCGGAAGAGTGGGGGTAATTGGCTGGATACAATTGGGGGGGGGGTCCCCCAAAAAAAGAATTGGACCTGCTAATGACGGACATACAGACCGCCCCGCTCGCCGTCTCCTCTCCCGGATTCGGCCGTGCACAAAGTTGTAGAGGACACACGGGGTTAAAGCTGCCTCGAACTCCTCTGTCCATCGGTGGTATTGATCACCTACCGAGGGCTTCGTTAGATAATTAGATAAGATTACCATATTACGGTAATGGAGGTCAGTACTCCGCCGCTGCCATGCTAACCCCCTCTCCACTGTGAGGCTCTGCTATGGGTGGAATGGTGCATTTTTGGTTATCTGATGTGTGCTGCGTTCAAGACCACATGCTCCGTACGTTTCGTCCCAGTGCGAAACCCTCTGGCGTGTGACCACGATGAATTTTTGGAAACCTTTCCTGCACAGATGATCCCTCCTTATATACTGCACACGGCGTAGGGACGAGCTAATCTATCCTACGTTCATTGCACTTTTGTGGCCTGCTCACGCCTACATATGCGGCTTTCATAACTCGGCGTCGTGTTTTGTGTTCAACGCGAACAAACCTCCCCCCCCCCCGGGTCGGATTTCTCAGAGGTGCACGCTCACCGGGGGGGGGGGGGTTTCCGTTTTGTTTGTTTGTACTTTGTGTTGGGTAATAGGCTTTAAGGGCTGCGTCTTTTTCTCCTCCTGCGATGCTTATTATACAGCTTTACTGTTTTAAAGGTCTCTCAAATATCACATATCAAGGCCGGGCATGCCAGCTGACCTTCTAGCAGCTCAAGCCGGGCGCTTCGTCGTGATGTTACGCCATTTAGAGGGTTTCAGACGTTTCGTCTCGTGATTGCGAAATAGTACAGTTGAACGGTTCCTATCCGGCGCGGGTTAAATTGGCTACAACAACGGCTTCGGCCAAACTAATCGGCGTCCATCAACACACGATCGGCTCATTTTCAAGCCCCGCCATGTGTGAAGGTTAGCAGCCACGCAGCCGTGTTTGAAGCCGGCCAAGTTCCCCTTCCTCCTTCCTGTCGGCCTGTGCAGCCCCCCTCACGCCAAGTCTTTTTCTCTAATCTCTGGACCTGGGCGGGCGGACATTTCCCCGCATTTCCCAACTTCCGTGTTGCTTTGTGGGTCGAATAGGCAGCAGCGCGGCGCTCCTGAACGCACCAAGTCTTTCGTTTCTCTTCACCTCCTCCCCCCCCCCCCTCTCCCTTTCTCTCACCCTTCAATTCTCCCACACCTCTCTCACCTCCACTTCTCAAACAGTGTCGTCAGTATCGCTCTCATCGCTGCTTCCTATCTCGCTATCTCCATCACCTCCCCCCACCCCCCCACCCCCTCCTCCTCTCATCCACCTCTCCTCCGTCGGTGTGCAGACAGCCGAGAGACTGAACACAAAAGCGTCCTGTTCGTCACCCCGTACTGCACCCTCCGCGTAACCCCTACGGGCCGTGCACACACACACACACACGTGCACGCACACATGCACGCACACACACACGTGCATGCACACACACGTGCACACACACACACACGTGCACGCACACACACGTGCACACACACACACGTGCACGCACACACACGTGCACACACACACACGTGCATGCACACACACGTGCACGCACACACACGTGCATGCACACACACGTGCACACACACACGTGCATGCACACACACGTGCACGCACACACACGTGCACACGCACACACACGTGCACACACACACACGTGCACGCACACACACGTGCACACACACACACGTGCACGCACACACACACACGTGCACGCACACACACGTGCACGCACACACACACACACGTGCACGCACACACACACACACATGCACGCATGCACACACGTGCACGCCTACATTATGCACACACGAGCGTGCAGGTTCGGTCCGCCGCTGAGGAATTTGGCACGCAAACGCACCGACCAACAAAGTAAAGAGTGCGCTGCCAGAGAACGGCGTGTGGATCCCCGATTACCCCTCACCCCGGGGCCGCTGGGCCGTGCGCCGTTATTGCACCGAGTGGAGACACACCGCGATGGCGGCGGGAGCCATAGGCCGACACGGCACACAGTAGGGGAGAGCGAAGAAGTAAACAAAACAAAACCGGCACAGTACGGGGAAAAGAGGAACGTAGCGGTGTGTAAGGGGCGACGGATGTGATGCGGGGTAACGCTATTGTCCCCCCGCCCCCCTCCCCCGCCTCCCTTCCATCGAGGAACGGCCGACGCCGTCGGAGGGCCTGACCGTCTCCGGAAGCTGAATAAACGTGACCTTTGGAGTAATTTGTGCGTCAGGCTCAATCCAGGACCCGTTGTTCCCCGTGTTTGTAGGCCGCTGTCGGAAAGGTCAGCCGTTTAATATTTTTTTCCATTTCTGTCCCGCTCCCAATTCTCCCCCCCCCCTCCTCCTCCTCCACCCCCCTCCAAGAAATAAACAGACGAAATATGAATGGTTCGTCGGGGGCTCGACCCAGCGACGAGTCACTGGGTCGAGCGCGCTCCCCATTCACGAGTGTGCCGACGCGCCGCGGGAGGAGCCGGTCAGAGACCCGAGGTGCGTTTCACACGGAGGAAACCGAGCCGAGGCCCGGAGACGACGACTCCTTCTCTGACCGCTTCCTCGGATGGACTCGCTTCCAGGCACGAGTCGGACGAGGCCCGTCGTGCAACCCGGTGTGTTGGAGGAGCTCGTCCGAGTTCTGCGTCACGATTAGTTTGCGGTCCCTGGTCGCTGAACATGAAGTCGTACTCGATGCCTCCGCTCTATTCTGACGCCCCCAACCGCCCCCCCCCATTTATCCCCCCCGATTGTTCTTGGCCGTCCCGATCGCTGCTCCGCCCCCTCTGCTGATCCAGGAAGGGCTACCAAATACCTCCTCCCATACATGTGGAGTCGCCAGCCGCTTCTTTTCACCCGGCAGTGAGGAGTTTCGCCAGGGGGCGTCCCCCCCCCCCCAAACAGGCGCTCGACTGACCAGAGGAGGCGCTAGTGCATGCAGGGACCAGGGCACATACCCACAGCCAGCTTCCCACCCGCAGACACGGCCAAAAGCCGGAGGTCACACGGGGATTCGAACTGGCGAGCCACGCGTTGGTAGGCAATGGAATAGACCGCTGCGCCACCCAGACGCCCCCCTCCCCCTCCTCCCCCTCCTCCCCCCCCCCCAATCCCTCTTAATCTTGCTTCACGGGCAGTTATTAACTTTTTTCCAACTGTCCCCGCTCTCTTTTTGTCCCCGCCGGGGGTTTCGGACGCACAAGTGGGGTTTTGTGCTCTGCAGCCGGTGGCCTTTACACGGAGGCTGTGCATTGTGACAGTGCGGGTTTGCCGCCTCTTGTTGTGAGCCCACAGCGACCCACAAAAGTGCAGGCACAACAAGCGGAGGACAGTGTGTCTATTGTTCAAGATGGCCCGGCCATTTAAGATAGGATCTCACCCCTTTCTGTGCCGCCACTGTTAACGGTGACAGGGCAGCGCTGAACAGTGGACGTCAGGAGACCTCCCCCCCCCTCCCCCCTCCCCCCTCCCCTCTAGGAATTGTACTTGTCACAGGATCTGCAGAAAGACACAGTCGGCGACAGTAGGCCGTTGTCAGCCGAGACGCCCTGACAATGTCGGCTTTGGCTGAGGGGAATCGGCTACTCAGTGGTTTCAGACACCCGTTGGCCACAGTGACCTGTGTCCTCCATTCGCTTCCTTCACTCACACTTTCTCTCTTTTTTTTCCTCCCCTTTCTTGTCCGAGCATATTACCAATACATGTTGAAACCGTAGCCGGCAGAGGGCCCGACAGCTTTCAAATGCCCAGTATCCTAGTTGTGCTTTCTCTTGTGATAGATGCGCTCAGATTCGGCACGTTAAATTCACAGATACGCAGGGCTATACATCGTGTGGCCGTTTGCTCTCGTATTCATCAGCCTCCTCTATCAGACAAAGACCCGAAGACAAATCGCCGGCTCTTATTGGCTCTGATGAATCGCGTCTCCAGAAGGATACGGGAACAGCAGCGCAGGAGTCGTTATTCACGGTGAGAAATGTGCTGCTATTATGTCGTCCCTTTCATAAATAAATCCCTGCCCAGACCTCGCTGAAACATTTCACACCATTGATCCCCGCCGTTGCTAATTATCAAAAAAGCTTTCGGTTATGAACAGGGACAAATGTTGCTATTAGCCGTTAGCGGTGACTAAACCTCAACTGATGAAGTAATGCAGCACATAGGAGGACCTGTAGCGCACGATGGCCCGATGTGTCGGTACGCTCTCTCTCCTCCAGGCCCTGCACAGGAGTTTACTTCCAACCCGAGTCTTTGCTCACTCCAGTCCACTCTGTGCATAGCCGTAGTCCACCGGCTTCCGGTTTTTACTGCAGCGGTCATGCCGGTTTCCTGTTGGCTGGCGTGCGCTACTGACAGGGGAATATTTTTCGCCGTGCTGCAAGATTTACCACGGCTGAATGTCAACGACGTGCACAGAACGGTCGACAAACGGTCGCCTGCACCTGCCAGCAAACGGGTGAAAAGTTTCAAGTGACGTCCAGAATTATGAGGATGAGCATCCTCATCCTCAGAATTGGAGTTACGTCCACGATTATGAGGATGAGGATGCTCATAATCGTGGACGTCGCTTGAAACCTTTCACCCGTGTGCTGGCAGGTGCAGGCGACCGTTTGCCGACCGTTCTGTGCACGTCGTCGACGTTCATCCGTGGTAAATCTTGCAGGCGCCGCGAAAAATATTCCGCCGTCAGTAGCGCACGCCAGCCAACAGGAAACCGGTATGACCGCTGCAGTAGAAACCGGAAGCCGGTGGACTACGGCTATGCACAGAGGCCATTCACTCCCTCTCGCCGTCGCCGTCTCTCTCGTTCAGTCTTTCTCGCCGCCTCGCTCTCTCTCTCTTGCGTGCTTTCCGCCCCCGTCTGAACTCCCCTCACATACACATGTCACACCAAGCTGGCACTGTCCGCCGCCGCGGCTCTGTGTGCACAGTGTTTCTGGATGAGCCGCTTTGTAAAGTGCAAAGTTCACTAATCCTCATGGGGGTGGGGGGCTGGGAGGCCGGGCAGGGCTCAGTCGCGGGCCGAGCGACTCCCCACCACGGCTGTTTTGTCTTCCCTGTCCCAGGAGACCCTCCGTGCCCCGACGCTGCACTCTGGCCGCTTGATGGGACTCCATGAAAATGATCAACTCCTCGGAATAGCATAAATACCAAATGGACTACTCCGTGTTTGATTAAGCCTCACGTTTCGGTGGCGTTGCGCAGACGTTATATACGCCGTGTAACGGTATGCAGGCGTCGACCTTCATCGGATGGCCTTGGTTTTCTTGAGCCTGACTTGTCTTTGCAGCCCTACGTGATGTCTCCAGGACAGGAAGGGCGATGTGGAGTTTAGTTGTGCATGTCTGAATACAGCTTAAAAGGCCAACTCTGCAAACAGGTTAACTATTAAGGCTGGGTGATATCGCCATAATCAAATATCAAAATTTTCTTCTTCACTGAATTCCTCAATATTGCTAATGTGATGATATGTTGGCGATGTCTACTGGTGCTTTCGCAGGATGTTTACACGCAGGAAAATGCTGCGAGTCGATCATTAGTAACGTGGACGTGATGAGCAGGCAGGTAGAGCCGTTCACAATTCATTTCAGTCAGCCAAAACAGGCTCGTCGGTTCAGAAAACTGCATCGCTTTACTTTAATGCATCCTTTAAGACAACATTTGTTATGTCACTATTGGGATAAACCAAATCCCAGATGAGATCTAATCTCACGTCACATTGCCGATATTGCATTGGCATTTTGTCCAGCTCGTCTGCGTATTGTATAAATTGTTTTGCATGAACTGCAATAAACCCTAAAAGGGTCAGAATCCCTCTGATTTTTGTATAAAGTTGTGTCAGTATTTGAAGAAATTAACAGCAGGGCTGACTGACCTCTTTATCTAGTGTTGGACTGGAATAAATCTCGACTGAACAAGAGACTAGAGAGAGAGAGAGAAAACACCCTCCCCGAGGACAATGCTAAACTGTTGAAAGCGGTGCGAAGACCTTCACTAGGATTAGTTTGTTCATTATAACCGAATGATTGCACCATATTTTCCACCATTATCTCCCTCCACCTATGCAAAGGTGGAGGAAATCCAAAGCCAAACGTATTTCGCTGCACACTCAAGACTTGTCAGATTCGCATATTTCACCTCCCTCGCCACCAAGGTTCGGCTTTATACGACTCTCTGTGGTATTTTTATATTGTGCAGATACACTTGAGATCCACCTATAAAACTTGAGGCCTGGAGGAATGTATCATAGCTCCATTAACACCCCTGCCTCATCCTCCTCTCCTTGCCTTCCTCCCCTCATTAATCAGGTAGACCGGCCCTCGGGGTTGTACTCTGCAGCTAAGCTCTCTCTCAATCTTGCCTTCGCATGTGCGTGTGTTTGCCTATGTGTAACTGTGTGTGCAGGGCAGGCATATGTGCGTAGATATTGCATTTGTTTTCTGCACCTGTGTCTATGTGCCGGTGTTTTGCAATTTTCTGACTCCCCGCAGAATCTGCCCCCCCCTTGGCATGAACAGGTTACTGTTAGGGTTTGGGGGTTGTTAGGAGGGGGGGGGGGCTAGGGTTGAGAGGGAGTGGGGGGTGTAGCTTAACCTTACCTAGCGTCATGCCAAGGGGAGTCGGATTCTGTGGGGGAGTCGGAAAATTCCATAACACCGGTATTGAACTTACTGTATTAAAATGTGTGTATCTGCATGTGTGGGTTTACATGTCCAAATATCTGGAACAGTTGAACGTTGTGTGTCCAGAGGTGCTGTGTCCCACATATTTGTCACGCTGTGTGACTGAGAAACTTAAGAAGAAAAAAAAACCCAACGGCACAATACTAGATGTCCCCCGAGACAAGTATTTTCTTAGATATTATTGTCGTTGTGCTTGTCATTTATTTTGATAACACTTTGTTATACCTCTCAAACACTTCCCCCAAACTCAGTTCAGTCGTGTTGTGATCTAGAGGAGTTGTATCGTATCAGGACCTGGGAGCCGAGCTCTCATAATAGACGGTCGTATCAGTGATTTACTGTAAGGAGAAGCAGATGAAGTTATTCTTAGACAAAAAAAAAACACAAAACAAAACAAAAAAGAAACATCCCGACTGGCTTTTATGTCTGAATCACAATCTATAATGAGTTCCTTCTTCTGCCGTTACCTTTTATCCGCCTGCTTGACAAGCACGCACAGTGCAATGTGTGTGTGTGTGTGTGTGTGTGTGTGTGTGTGTGTGTGTGTGTGTGTGTGTGTGTATGTGTATGTGCATGTGCATGTGTGCATGTGTGTGTATGTGCATGTGTGCAAGTGTGTGTGTATGTGCATGTGTGTGCATGTGTGTGTATGTGCATGTGTGCATGTGTGTGTACATGCATGTGTGTATGTGCATGTGTGCATGTGTGTGTATGTGCATGTGTGTGTATGTGCATGTGTGCATGTGTGCGTACGTGCATGTGTGCACGTGTGTGTATGTGCATGTGTTTATCTGTCTTTGTTTGTTCCCGCGTGTTCTCAATTTACTTCACACTCAGCATAGCCCATCGCTTTATGTCGCTTTCAGTCTGCAGGACTATGACGACGGATCAGCTTGAAATGCAGGCAAATGGCCTTGCTTGCCTTCCTGATGAACAGTGTACATTTGCATTAGCCGTTGACTTGGCGATGCTTCCTTTTGCTGTGGCACGTACTGCTGGGATGTGTATAATACACGCATTGCTACTGAAATCAGACACTGGAGTCTTCTTTAGGCGTTGCAGAACATAAAAACAATAAAAAGGCAGGTAACTGGCCTCAGCAGCAGCAGCCTGTGAGGGAGAGCGGTGTTTGTTTGTGTTTGTTTGGGGATGCGTTGCTCTCCCCGTCCGCCTCTCCTCCTCTTTCTCCTCCTCCGGGGAGTTCTTTTAATAGTAAGGAGGTGACAGTTTACCTCCGGGTGAGTACGGGGGTGACAGTTTGGGGACCTGCCCTGCAGAGCGCTGGGCTATGAGACGCCGCCCGACAGCGTCGCTGTCTAGTTGCACGCCGAGCCGCCGGCTTTTCCAATACGCGCTCCTTCCTAATGAGCCGAAACGACCTCAAGTGCGGGCCAACCGCAATCTGATCCCGTCTCTATTAAACCGCCTTTAATATTTCCTCGAGAATTATTGGTCAGGGAATGAATTTTGGATAAGGTCTGCCAAGGGAAATGGAGCGCACAATAGCGAGTCTTGGCAGTGCCACTTTGAGAGAATCATTTAAAGGTCATCATGGGGAATATAATGACTTTAACAGCCATAAAACAATGGGATACACTGGGAGTGATTGGACAAAGTTTGGGATTGGAAATTACGTGTTTACGAGAAGAAAAGAAGAAAAAAAAAACGGAAAACTTTTTGAGCAATGAGAAGAAACCCCCCCCTCCCCCCCTCCCTCCTTTTTTGCAGCCTGTTTTGCATGCGAGAGGACCCGGGACTTAATTAATTCAACAAAAAAGGCAAAAGTTTGAAATTCTGAGCAGGCATCCGGGTCAACATTAGCCGGCATTAAAAATCCTTGTACTGTTAACCGCCCCCCCCCCCCTCCTCCTCCTCCTCCTCCTCCTCCTTTCTTCATTATGTTCCCAGTTGTTCTCTCTCGTTTCAGAGAAACGTCTGTTCGGCGAAGTGCTAATTGCATTCCTCAATGACTTCATGCTGAGACACACAGCGACACTGAATCACAGCCCACTTATTCCAAGGGAGTGTGTTCTTTGTGGGGAAATGAGACAAAAACAATATGACAAACTCCATCGGTCCATGTTCCCTGACATCAAAGTGCCCCCCCCCCCACCCCCCACCACCCCCCACCCACACACACACACACTTGTTTATTCTCCGGTGCACACTTCGGTTTGCGGCGCAAACGTGGCCGAATCAACTTAGTTCCAGCAGCGGCGAATCTCTGCTTTGGGGTTGCGAGGGGACGAGTCGCCGCAGACGTGCAGAGAGGAGGCCCCCCCCCCTCCCTCCCCCCCCTCTCGCTTTCCCACCGAAACGTATCAGAGGAGCGGTCCCAAACATCAGTGAGCAAGCAGCACTTTAGAGTTAATCCTCGGGGAATGACTGAACCAGTGCGGGAGGATTACTGCTTTTAGGGCCTCTGATGATATTCAAATCGCAAAGCCTCGCGCGGTGCCCTGAAAACACTCGCCGCCTCACAACGTCCCCGCAAACGTGCAAACGCTCGCCGTAACACGGCGCAGTGGGGCGTGCACTTCGTTCAGACTGGCGGTCCTGTGTGTTGATATGCTAATCCAGTGGCCGGCTAATGGTAATCGAGTTTGTTGGTTGGCGGACTCGCATCGCCGTGGAGGTAGGAGGCGCCGAGAGGCCCCTTTCATCCTTCTTCACTTTGAGCTCTCCTCTCCGCTTTGAGGCTGCGAGTCGGTCACTTCTGAGGCGCCGTGTCGGGGCCCCCCGCATAATAGCCCTCACCTGTCGCCTCAGATGCTAACGTAGCTCGTCTTTTTAAGCTCTGGTAGGCGTCAACACCAACACGCTGAGGCAGAATTTGCTTTGGCTAGTTTACCTGACAACGGGGCGTCTGAGTAGCGTGGCGGTCGGTTCCGTTGCCTGCCAGCACGGGGATCGCCGGTTCGAATCCCCGTGCTGCCTCCGGCTTGGTCGAGCTGCGGGTGGGTACGTGCCCCGTTCGCTGCACTAGCACCGCCTCTGGTCGGTTGGGGCGCATGGTCGGGAGGACCGGGGGGGAATAACGTGATCCTCCCACGCGCTACGGCCCCCCGGTGAAACTCCTCACCGTCAGGTGAAAAGAAACAGCTGGCGACTCCACACGTATCGGAGGAGGCACGTGGTAGTCTGCAGAGGCAGAGGGAGTGGAGCAGCCACCGGGACGGCTCGGAAGAGTGGGGTAATTGGAAGGGTACAACTGTGGCCCCCCCCCCAAAAAACAACAACAAACTTACAATGGGGCCTTTTGGTACTCGCACATCGTGGCGCTTCCTTCGGCGGCACACTAAAGTTTACCCTTCGGCCTGCAGGGCGGATGCACAACGGTGGGCTCGTTATTCCGGTCTCTTCCAGGGAACGACGAGGCCCCTTTATCGTTGGTCCGTGTCTGCAGCGGTCTGAATATGGCTGCCTGTTAGGGTATTCTCGCATAGTCAAATCCCTTTTTGTCCGTGTGTTATTGTCCGTGAATGCAGCCTTGCAGATGGATTAAATGAAAATTGCTCTCTCGCTCCTCTGTGTGTGTGTGTGTGTGTCTGTGTGTGTGTGTGTGTGTGTGTGTGCGTGCACGGGTGGATTGCTGACTAATGCCGCAATACACATAGAGGCTCGGATAAGGGACGGTTTAAAGAGCGGGCAATTGTCATAATGACGTCTGAAAGTAAAATCGCCCCCGAGTCCACGGCAGCCTCGTGTAGCCAACCGTATCGACGCCGCCGGTCTGCCCCCTCGGATGTCGATACCGGCTGACACGTACAGGGTTCATATGTACGACGGCATGACGTTACAAGGCGTTATGAATCTGCACGGCGAGGGCGGTGCGATTAGGGTTGCGGCGTAATGCTTTGTTCTCCCTCCTCCGCTGCAGACACGCTATGGTGGAGCCGGGCCTCCGCCGGCGCCGCCTTTGAATGAAGCAGCCGGCTATCAATCACGCGTTCTGTTGACGGCCCCCCCCCCCGCCCGCCAGGCCCAATACTCGAGGGTGGAGGATGGAAAAGCAGAAAGTCTTCGCTGACATGAGCAATACGCCGGCCCGTTTACACCAGGAAAAACAACCCCTCCCCCCCTCCCCCTCCCCCTACACACACACACATACATACACTACCCACTCCTGCACACCTGAGAGAGAAACTTCTCCATTGACCTACATCTGCTGCAGAATAATTTGGCTGCTATTTCTGTCCCGCGCTTAAATATGCTCCGCTGGCTGTGATGGTTGGATCCGCACCGTGTCTGACATTTTAACTAATGTTCCTCTGCCCCGGGCAGCGCTGCCCGACGTGGGTCGGACATCTACCCGGACCGGTACCGTGAAGAAGAAACGGAAAACACTTTGGCCGAGCTCATTAGAATTCGAGGGGGGGGGGGGGGCTCCATCAGGAGGGCTGAGGCTCCATTACTTTCTTCTTTTTTTTCGGATTTTTTTCCCCCTATCCCCCCCCCCCTAATTGTACTTGTACAATCTGGGGAGGGCCCAAGTACGATCCAGGGAGGGCTGCAGACTACCACGTGCCTCCTCCCATACATGTGGAGTCACCAGCCGCTTCTTTTCACCTGACAGTGAGGGGTTTCACCAGGGGGGCGTAGTGCACAGGAGGATCACGGTATTCCCCCCAGTTCCCCCTCCCCCCTGAACAAGCGCCCCGACCGACCAAGGGAGGCGCTAGCGCAGCGACCAGGACACACACCCACATCCGGCTTCCCACCCGCAGACACGGCCAATTGTGCCTGTAGGGACGCCCGACCAAGCCGGAGGTAACACGGGGATTCGAACCGGCGATCCCCGTGTCGGTAGGCAACGGAGTAGACCGCCACGCCACCCGGACGCCGGCTCCTTCACTTTCTGTGGTGTGGAAAACAGTGATGTGCTTATTGCTGGGTCTGAGACTGTAGGCCAGGGAAAGAGGAGATCCTGTGGACTCGCGAGCTTTGTTTTCTTCGCCATCAGAGTCTATCCTCCACGGCCTGACCACGGCTCCTATTTAAAAGCATCATTTATCACGAATGCCGCTGGTGGGCCGCAGCCAAGTGCGGGGCTGCGGCCCACCGTGCCAGCCACCCTGCTGCACCGCGGCTACTCTCAAACTCCAGACTTCGTCAACAGCTGCTCTCGCCACCTCCCCATCGTTTCCGGCTCGCCGCCCTCGCTCCGTCTCCGTCCCCCCGTCTTATGTCTCTCCTCCGTGCTCCCCGCCGTCCTCGTTTTAAAGGACCGCCGTGCTTCGGTTGGGGCTCGTCTGCTCCGTGACCTGTCGTCCGGCATGTGTCGTGGCGCGTCATGGACGTTATACGCTCCTTCGCCAGGCACACTCCGGGCACGGTGCCACGTGGCTGCAGCCGGGGCCTCGGTAAATGTTTCCTCGTTCTGAACTACGAGCCGCTAATACTCCGACATTACATTTCTGGAGCGGCTCGCCCCGTGAAAGTGCGATGAGGATTTACAGCCATGCGTAGAAAACGTATGCCGCAAAATGAGAGGAGGAATTGGAAAGGAGGAGGAGGGTGGTATGTGTGTGTGTGTGGGGGTGGGTGGGTGGGGGCGGGGCAGTGATTATTCACTGCTGAGGTAGCACTGTATTACATACGAGGATTTGGATTGGCCCAGATAAAGTAATCCATGATTAACTGGGGCGCGGCTGGCTCAACCCCCCCCCTCCCTCCCTCCCTCCCTCCCTCCCTCCCTTCCTCCCACCCTCACCCCCTCCCCGCCAACAGCTGTAGTCGGGGGCGAATTACAAAATTATGGGATGTCCGGACATTTTAGAGGCGGTAGGAAATAGATGTTGGGGGTTGGGTTGCCAGATTGGGTGCCTGGGGGACGACATGTGTGATGTGGACGGTGACAGCTGGCGGCGGCGGGCGCCGAGAGAGAGGGAGAGCGAGAAGGGGCAAGGTGCAATTAAGTCGCAACTTTTTTAGTTGTCACACTGGGCATGGAACTGTAGCAATGGCAGACTGATCCAGCCAGGGCCAGGACGGGGATGGGGATTGGGAGCCGGGGGTGGGGGTTGGGGGTGGGGGGTTGGGGTTGGGGTGATCGCCGCAATGATTGCTGTACCAACTGTTGGACGGGATAACAAATCAAATTATAAAGATGGACACCGCGGCGCTGGCCCCAGCCGCCGTCTGAAATTGATCGCCGGCATCAGCGGCTGATATTATGGAGGCCCTGTCTGTCATAGTCCATCAGGCCTTATTATCACCGGGGGAACACTGGACCCTCTGCACAGCTGCACGAGGGGAGGAAGACTCGGCCTGGCCGCGAGTCGGGAAGGAAGAAGAAAAGCGTATTATCTGTTATCCACACGCGTGCAACATATCAAACGCGTTCGCCGGCGTGATGATTTTGTATTTTCTTAACAACGGTGATTATTCAATTGCTGCGTGTCGTTCTGGAGCCGGTGCTGTTGGAGAAGGACTCGACAGGGCCCTCTGCGAGTATCATTAGGAGGCAGGCTCTCTCCGCTTCGTCCTGAGGGCTGCAGGGGAGCCTTGATTGAAGTGCTCGCGTGGCCTCTCCCACGAGTGCGCGTGGAAGCAATCATCTTTAAATCGGAGGTTTTGGGGAACCGGCGAGAGGTTGCAAACCCTTCCCACTTTTGTCCTTTAGCTTCCGTTCACTCACCGGCGTAGGAGTAATGCATGCATTCACGCTGCCAAGAAACGGCGCGCCGCACCTTCTGAAAGATGCACTGTTTTATCCCCCCCCCCCCCCCCGAACGAGAAGTGATGTGCCTTTTAACCATGCCGTCATTGGAAATCCCTTTCACGTCTCGAGACGGCTCCTCGGCTCATCCGAGTGACGAGTGACGCACCTGCAGGGGGAATAAGGTCCACATTTCACCGAGAGGCTCGACAGATCTTCAATAATGCCAGAAGTTTCATAATGCTCCGTGAAAGGAACGGGCTTTGCAGCTGAGGCCAGTTGCCAAAGAAAGAAAGAAGAAAAAGGCCGAGGCTTCAGACATGACTGACTTCCAGAGGTGTTTTCCATCGGTGCGATCCATCACGGCCTCGCACTCGCTTGGATCACGGGCCGTTCCCGCCGAAAGCGTGTCGCTCGATTCGGATCAGCTTGGATCAGCTTTGGGTCGGCATTTGGTGCCGGTCGTGCTGACACCCGACTTCGCAAATCTGTTTTCCGCTTCCTTTTTTGACCCGATCACACTTTCTCTCTCTACAGGCGGCGTTGTTTGGCCTTCAATGTTGGCTCCTCTTGGACAACAGATTCAGTGTGGCTGTAATGGCGGTGTGTGTGTGTGTGTGTGTGTGTGTGTGTGTGTGTGTGTGTGTGTGTGTGTGTGTGTGTGTGTGTGTGCACGCACGTGTGTGTGTGTGTGTGTATGTACATGTGTATGTGTGTGTGTGCGCACGTGCATGTACGTGTGTGTACGTGTGTGTGCATGCTGGTGTGTGTGTGTGCACGCATGTGTGTGCATGTGTATATGTATGTGCATGTGTGTGTGTGCATGCATGTGTGTTTGTGTGCATGTGTGTGTGCATGTTTGCGTGCATGTGTTTGTGTATGTGCATGCATGCGTGTGCATGTGTATATGCGTGCATGTGTGTTTGCATGCATGTGAGTGCGTGCATGTGTATGTTTGTGTGCATGTGTTTTGTGTATGTGCATGCATGCGTGTGTGTGTGTGTGTGCGAGCGAGAGAGAGAGTTAATTGACAGCTCTCCAAAGGTGGGGGGGGGGGTCGCCCTCAACGTTCATTCTCCTCAGCACAACTTCACCACTAACCTGTTGTTGTGATTACAGATGTGTGCACATGCACTTCGGTAAATTAAATACATAGGGGTTTTTTCCGATACCCATGCAGCTGTGGAAATTCTGCTTTTGACCAAACGCTGAAAAAAGGTTGTGCTACACCGGCACACATGCACAAAGAAAGCACACGTAGCTCATGTACTGAACACAAACAGCCATTTACATGCACATGAAAGAACACAACCCACAAGGACGATGTTACCACATCAAATGCATACGCATCAAATGCACACCCTCCACTTTAGTCGTGTTTT
>NC_079229.1:4701445-4724977 GCF_029633865.1 Lampris incognitus | reverse complement strand
AGAGAGAGAGAGAGAGAGAGAGCCAGAGATAGAGATAGAGACGGAGAGAGAGAGGGGGGAGGAGAGGGGGAGAGAGAGAGAGAGAGCCAAGGAGAGAGAGGAAGAGAGAGAGAGAGAGAGAGAGAGAGAGCCAGAGATAGAGACATAGAGACATAGAGACATAGAGAGAGAGAGACATAGAGAGAGAGAGAGAGACAGGGGGAGAGAGAGCCAGAGAGAGAGAGAGCCAGAGATAGAGACGGAGAGAGAGAGGGGGGGGGAGAGGGGGAGAGAGAGGGAGAGAGAGGGAGAGAGAGAGCCAGAGATAGAGACATAGAGAGAGAGAGAGAGAGAGAGACAGGGGGAGAGAGAGCCAGAGAGAGAGAGAGAGAGAGAGCCAGAGATAGAGACGGAGAGAGAGAGGGGGGGGAGAGGGGGAGAGAGACGGAGAGAGAGGGAGAGAGAAGAATATGCCTCCCCATGCCTTGACCTTGAAGTGGCCCACGCTACACATTACAGTGGTATGTGTGCCGTCGCCGGCTGGTGTGAACGAGCCGCCAATCAACACACACTTTTGAAACGCACTTGAGAGGCACCCATCACTCAGATGTGTTTTATTACACTTCCCCGGTGCTATGATGAGTGAGACGTGTGAGGGAGGGACAGGAAGGAAGGGAGGAAGGAAGGCAGGGGTATAGGCGGGGGGGGGGTTTACCTGTCTTTTTTCATTCTCATGGGTTTCGTTCCGTTTGATGAATGGATGGGTCCAGAACTCTTGAGATTAAGAGATTCTGTTCATAATGTGATAGCTTTATGGCCACACTAAAACCAGTTTTATCCGTTTATTGAGCGGAAACGTGCTGGCATGTCCTCGGGATGGTTTGAGCTGGTCGCCCTGGTGACAAATTCAACAAATAAGGCGCCGCTCTGAGGGAGAGAATCCATGTTTTTCCTTTCTACCGGGGGAGGTGCTCGTTAGGATCAACTCTGTACACACTGCCTCCATCAAACAGAGCTCCAGAAGAGGCCTTGACCATACAGGTGACACGGAGGTCCACCATGGTGGACCAATAAAACACCACGAGGCAGGTGGACCAATAAAACACCATGAGGCAGGTGGACCAATAGAATATGAGGCAGGTGGACCAATAGAATATGAGGCAGGTAGACCAATAAGATATGAGGGCAGGTGGACCAATAGAATACGAGGCAGGTGACCAATAGAATATGAGGCAGGTGGACCAATAGAATATGAAGCAGGTGGACCAATAGAATATGAGGCAGGTGGACCAATAGAATATGAGGCAGGTGGACCAATAGACTATGAGGCAGGTGGATCTCGAGAAGATGTGGCGAGATGTTCAACTGCAAAAACTGTTACATTCAGTCTAACCCACACCTCCATCACTGTCCTCTACATCTACACCCCTTTTATATACTTTATACATGGACACCTCCATCACTGTCCTCTACATCTACACCCCTTTATATACTTATACATGGACACCTCCATCACTGTCCTCTACATCTACACCCCTTTATATACTTTATACATGGACACCACATCACTGTCTTCTACATCTACACCCTTTATATCCTTTATACATGGACATCTCCATCACTGTCCTCTGGCATCTACACCCATTTATACACTTTCTACATGGACACCTCATCACTGTCTCTACATCTACACCCATTTATACACTTTCTACATGGACCCTCCATCACTGTCCTCTACATCTACACCCTTTATATCTTTATACATGGACACCTCCATCACTGTCCTCTGGCATCTACACCCCTTTATATCCTTTACACATGGACACCTCCATCACTGTCCTCTACAGCTACACCCTTACTGAAGCAGGTAGCTATTACGATGGAGTGGGAGATTGTTTGTTTTCGTCCCCTCCCCAAGGGTTGAAACTGGTTATTCTACCCACCCAGAAACGTGCCCTTCACCGGGTGGTGTTCCCCTAGGTGATCGCTGTTTGTTTGGAGACATATGGGTAATTGAATTGGGATAATCTGTTACTCTTCACTGCTTGCTGTTAACACGTTTGTGTTGGATGCCGCCGAGGCTTTTTAAGTTGGGCGAACTGCGGAGCGAAGGCCAGTCTCTGTTTTATATACCTGCTGCGTTGAGTGGAAGACTATAAATAAAGACTAACTTGTGTCTGGTCGTTATGCTGGCATTTAAACATGTTGGTGGAGTACGTTGTTGCTAAGTGGGTTATTTGGAATTAATTTTTTTTTCTACCCGTTAACACGAGGCTTGCTTTTTCTGCTGTGCTTCACGGCGATGTTTTGGTGCCAGGGAATAGCAGCTCGGACCTCTCCGCTTCCCTCCCGTCCCAGACCTCCGGTCGATCACCCCGACCCCTTAATTTGATGCTTGCCGAAGTCCATTTCTCTGCTCCCGTAAAGCGGGGGGGAGTGTCCTTTAGTTGATTTCTCCATTTATTTTCGTCCTCCTCCTCCTCCACTTGGGAGGCTCAGCGCTTGGGGGTCAGCTTGGGGTCAGTGACGGGGGGATAGGGTACGTTGTTCAAGGGCACTTCAGCAGGGCAGACCATCATCCAGTAGACACGGGGTCTTCTGGATGACGGTTCGCCCTGCTGTCACCGGGCCCCCCTCGCCATGTCCCCTCACCAGCCTCCTCTCCCTCTCTGCTGTCAGATCTTCCGGAGGTGCTGGCTGGTCTTCAAGAAGGCGTCCAGCAAAGGGCCTCGGCGGTTAGAGAAGTACCCGGATGAGAAGGCGGCCTACTTCAGGAGCTTCCACAAGGTACTGTAAACAAAAAATGGACTTCACTCGGTGTCGGAAATTGTATGCTATATACTGCATACTGCATATTATTAGCAGGTGAGTAGAAGTACGACGACTTTCCCAGTATACCACACTGCAGTGAGCCGCAGCACTTCCTCTAAGCTGCTGCAGGTTGATGGCGCCATACCAACACTGGGGTTCCAGGCATCTATTTTTGGGGTGCCTCCATAGCCGAACGGTTACAGCGCATACCATATGACCACACGGTCACAGCATCACCGGTTCGATTCCAGCCGGTGACCTTTGACATCGGGCGGCGCGGTGGTCCAGTGGTTAGCGCTGTTGCCTCACAGTAAGAGGGACCTGGGTTCGAACCCCGGGGGTTTTCCATCCTTGGGGGGGGGGTCATCCCAGCATCCTTTCTGTGTGGAGTTTGCATGTTCTCCCCGTGTCAGCGGTGGGATTTCTGCAGCTGCTCCGGTTTCCCCCACCATCAAAACAAACATGCATGTTAGGGTTTATACTCCTGTCTGTGCCCCTGAGCAAGGCAGTGGGGGGAAAGCACCGGAGTTGGTCCCCGGGGCGCAGCATGAAGGCGGCAGCCCACCGCTCCTAGCTACACAGATCACAACTAGGATCAGTTAATTTGCAGTAACTGAATTTCCCCGAGGGGATTAATGAAGGAAACTTTAATTTTTAAAATGTAAATATAACCATTAGTTTTAACTACTTCCTGCTGAGGTCAGAAGTAACGTTTGAATTCAAGCGGCTCCACCGGCCTGCTGCTTCGGTTTGAACCATCCTCTGGTATCGCTGGTTGTTGTGAAGCATGGCAGTGCATTGTGGGATACTCCTGCCAGCATACTGCTCAGCGTTCCCATGCTATGATATTCTTCTGGATGTGGTAGGACATCCGGGTATTTCTGGCATACTATTTGAAGCATATTATGGTTTCAGACTCACTAAAAATGCCTGCAATACCGGCTCAGTAATACTACATGTTATTGAGTACGCTCGGATGCACGTTCGGACGCCATTCTCGGCGTCCACATTCGTTTTAAACGAAGCGTTTGCGTCATTACTACGGCTAGTTGAGCGAAGGAAGATCCACGACGACGCTTCGAGCTCGGCAGAAAATGAAAAAAAATGCATCACAGCTGATGGTTTATAACGCCTGCTAGATCTCCATGGATTCATATAAATCCTTCCCTCTTTGTGAGGTATTTGCCAACCCTCGCCCTCCCCGTGGTAATTTCGAGATGTCAGAACGGTATTATGTATGAGGGACGCACCCGCGAGACGGTGCCCGGTTTAGACACTACTCAAAGCCTGACAAATGTTTATTCATAGGTCACACTGTTTGACCCTTTTATTGACGTGCCCTGCTCACAGTCCGGTCACACGCCTCGCTTTAGTTTACTTGACCACTGAGTGGCGAAATAAAAAAAATCCCCTCTTCTGTTCAAGGCTTTTGAGTTAGTCGTGTTAGAATGAAATGCAAAGCACATCTCAAGAACATTCTTCAACCCAGTGACGGAGTCATTGGGTTGAATAGAATGCTATTATTGGGCCTCCGTCCGGGTGGCATTGGGGGGGGTCGCCGGTTTGAATCCCCGTGTTACCTCCGGCTTGGTCGGGCCTCCCTACAGACACAATTGGCAGCGTCTGCAGGTGGGAAGCCGGATGTGGGTACGTGTCCTGGTCGCTGCACTGGCGCCCCCTCCGGTCTGGTCTCCACCTGTTCAGGGGGGGGGGGATAGAGTAATCCTCCCACGTGCTACGTCCCCCTGGTGAAACCCCTCACTGTCAGGTGAAAAGAAGCGGCTGGCGACTCCGCAGCCGTGTAACGCTCACCTGCAACCGACCTCCTCTCTGCACTTGTACAGAGATGCTCTCTAACGGCTGCAGCTGACGGAGATAAGAATCCATTAAGAGGCATTTTCCTGCTCTCTCCTTCCCGCGAGGCCGTCTCCCCCTTTAAGGAGATAATCCGGAATATTATATTTCTCTCCCCACCTTTTAAGCCCTCTGAAAATAGCCCAATTACGGCTCATTATCGTTTGTGGAGGCCGGTAATCTTACAGGAGTTGTGCAGCGCGCGGCGCCGCATCCACGATGAGAGGGACGGGGGGGGGGGGGGGGGGAGAAGGGAAGGCCGGCTGCGGCGTCCTTTTTTTATTCCGTAACGCAACCGTAGCGCGAGAGCTTCTCTATTAATCCGTAACGGGCGGTCTCTCGCACCCCCGCCATTACGAGCTATCCTCTGTGACCGGGCGGACGTACCCAAACCCCGGGTGACGGCACTCATTTCGACTCCAGATAATCCCTCACGGTGTCCCAATTTGCACAAAGTGGGTTTGAGCGCCAGCTCACACCTGAGGGCTGAGCGGCAGGGGGTGGGTGGGGTGGGGGTGGGGGGGTGGGCGCTGTGTTAGCGTCTCTCGCTGGCGTGATCACCCAAGTGCGGTGAATGAAACGGCTCTCCGTCTACTGCATCAGGCTGTCAAGCGGGGGGTGGGGTTGGGTGGGGGGGGATGGCGTCCCGCGTGGCTGTATCCTGCCCCAGCCAGCGCCGGCGTGAGTGATGACTGCACCCATGCACCAGTGCACCCTGTAATGCGTTGCCACAAAGATCAGCAAAGGTCCTGTCTGAGGGCTTCATTCAACGCCGCAGTGCTTTGGGGAGGAAATGGGCTGGCGTCACCGGCGGGCCGACTTACAGAATCAACTCTTTCTTTATTTCTTTCTTTTATTTCTTTCTTTTCCCCCGTCTTTCTGTCTCTCCTCGGCAAGAATAAACAGAAAAACGACAAGGTGGGATTCCCACCCCACCCACCCCACCCCGCGCTACATCTCTCTCGACGGTGGCAGCTACAACGGAGAGACGAGGCCGCCTTTAAATACAAATATCTGCACATGCAAGCGCAAATCGCTAAACCGAGGAGCGGCAATTATTTTGAGGAGATTTAGCTTTTCGCCTTTGATAGCAGGAGAAAAGGGAGAGGAGACAAGCGGAGCACGGAGGGAGGGGGGTACGGGAGTAGGTCTCGTCAGAAATGATTCACTTTGCTCAACACTAGCCAGCCATCCCCATCCCATCCCCATCCCCATCCCACCCCCACCCAAGGCCTGGGAAAGCACCCAAATCTCTCCCTCACACACACACACACACACAGAGGAAGATAATCAAGCCTGCACACTTACACGGTAAACACAAACACAGGAGAAAGAGAGACACAAGGCTTGCAGAGCGTGCAGCCCCCCGAAATTCCCACTGCTGATTTCTCTCAGCTGGCGGTCATGTGTGGGAATAGCCTACCCGAGGACAAATACACATCTTTGGGGTGGGAAAAACAATGAACCCCAGGTATTATCATGGAGGTGTATGAAAAAAACAACAACTCCTATCTCAGAATATCCGTACCCCCCCGCCCCCCCTCCCCCTCTCCATTTCCTGCTCTCCGTTATTGCCCGGCTCCGCCGCTGAAAATTCCTCTCCCCCCCCAATCTCCCCACCACCGCTGTACAAGATGAAAAGTGCTGAGTGGAGCAGACCTGGCAACCCCGGGGCCAAAAATATATCCCGCTTCATGTGCATCAAGCGCAGAAGTCCGCGGTCCCCACATATGTTGTGCGTGTTACGAGGGCCCGGTACCGTAGCTTTAACCGCCGAGGTTTACTGTACGGGCAGCGAGCCCATCTAATTCATCCCCGGCGGTCTGGCGGAGAGCCAGCAGCTAGCCGGGGATGGACGACAGTAATGTAATGGGCTTTATCTAGCGGGGGAAGTGAACACAGAGGAGATCGTTGCATAAAACGGCCTGTAAACGCGGGTAATATTCAATTAAACGTAATCTTCTCTTTTTTCTTCCTTTTTTTCTTCTTCTTCTCCTATTCGAGATCAACCTCCTGGTAAGACGGTTTAGAGGCCTTTTCATCACGGCCCTCTCTGTGTCGGCTGGAACCGGGGTTTGCAGGGGGAGGTGCTTGAGCGCGGCCGCTCGGCGTGCAACCCGGGCGAGTCACATCTCCCCCCCCCCCCCGAAATGCTCTCAGCATACATTAACACAAGCGGTCTTCCTGAAGGGTGTAGCGCCCCACCACCACCCGTTCCCCCCGTCTTATTATTACTTTTATTCTTACCAAAGGAGACAACCCCCCCCCCGCCCGCCCCCCGTTCTGTGGCTGCTGGCTGTGATTGGCTCAGGGTAAAGATCTGTTGCTACCCAACTCTGTCCTCCGCAGATCACCGAGCTCCACAACGTCAAGAACATCACCCGGATGCCGCGGGAGACCAAAAAGCACGCCGTGGCCATCATCTTCTACGACGACACGTCCAAGACGTTTGCCTGTGAGTCAGGTAAGTGGCTGCTCTTACTCACCCATGACCCCCCCCCACCACCACCACACACACACACACTTACACCCACCCTAGTGGGGGGTGGGGGGTAAGTAGTGGGGAGTTGAGTTCTGGTGTGTGTGTGTGTTTGGCTGGCTGATGGTGGGGGGGTGGGTGATGGTGGGGGCGCTAGTGGGAACCACAGGTGTGTGCGAGGTGGCCAAGAACGCCTTGCAAGAAAAGAAGAGAGGAGAGATGACGGAGAATGAAGGAGGGGTGGGGAGCGAGGGGCCGGGTGAAGGCGAGAGAGAAAGGGGAGGGAGGGAGAAAGCGAGAGAGGGAGGGGGGAGGGGGGGGGCCGCTGGAGTAAGGCCAAACGCTGCTCATTTGCCGCTGTATTAAGAAGTCGGAGGGTCTGCTTAGGAATATTGATTTTCATATCACAGGTACTCGTTTTGCAATGTGTTTCAGCCCAATTATTGACTGGAACAATAGTGATTGCTTTTTAAAAACGTGGCCAGGAAGCCAAAAAGCCGTGTGATTATCCTCTCCGCACTCGGCCGGTTGGGATGCAATGGTCCGTTGTGGAGCGGCAAATGGACGGAGCTGGATGTGGAGGGAGGCGGAGGGCAGCGGAGTTTGATGATGTTAATGGACGATCGGCGATGGAGGAAACAGCTCCGTCTCACTTTCACTCACTCTAGCCTAGCCCGTGCATGCATCTGTGTGCGCACACGTGTGTGTGTGTGTGTGTGTGTGTGTGTGTGTGTGTGTGTGTGTGTGTGTGTGTGTCTGTGCATATATAGGGATCAAATACCTGCTGACTACTCTGTCTAATGTCTGCTCTCTCATTTACATACACACACACACACATGCACACACACACGCACACATGCACGCATGCATGTATGTGCACACAAACACACATATACACACACACAAACACAGGTCAACTCATGCACATGCGCACACACACTTACAGTAGTCTGTCTCACGGCTCATTTCCATACCCACAGCCCTCCCCCTTGCACCACCATATGGAGCTCTTTATGAACCTGTGTCCGATGACCTCCCAAGGTCCTTCACTTCCTGAACCCCATCACCACACACACACACACACACACACGCACACCCCAACAGGATTCAAAGTCATATGGCCTCATTTATCATGAAATAATTAGACTTAATGTTTTCATACTAATAACAAATAATTGGCCTACAAGCTCTGCTGAATATATTTCAGTATTGTCCGGTACTGAACACATGGCACATGATGTCGCTTGGTGTAGCACAGGACTGGAATACGACGACTAGCTTTTTAGCCCCTGGCTTCCTGTTTCGATTCTGCTAGCTGAATGGCTAGACAATAGCTCCAACACTACAGTCTGTGTTTATGTTTATTCAGGTTCCCATTAGCGACTGTGTCGTAGCAGTAGCTACTCTTCCTGGGGTGCCCATAAGCGTTTCTTCAACAATACTTCAATAACGGGTAGTACATCAATGCACACATTCACACTACACAATAAGACTAATAATACACAACACAACCAGTAAGACGCACGACAGCCGGACACCAACTCAAAGCCTGTCTCATGCATACGCTGTATAATTTCATCTCTTCAATAACTGAAGAAAAGAAATCACTTCACAACTCCATCTACTGAATCACAAAGAAGAGTGGGACGAATAGCGCTCTGCATCCATATCACATCTTCAAGAGCAGAAAAAACTAAAAGTCACACAGGGTTGTACATGATTCCTTGTGTAAACAAAAACAATCTTAACTTTTTTTTTTAAAAAAAAACATGTATTAAAAAAAACCTTCGTAATGAATTTCCTGCCACCGTTGTTGGATGATTAACTGTTCTCTGTATTAAACTAGTTCTACAACGCAGGCAACAGAGAATGACCCTCTGACGCCTGCCGAGTAGAGTAATGATGTTGGTCGGGAAAAAATGTTAGGGCACTATAAAGCATTTCTGGGGTTTTAGTTATAATGATATTTCCAATAAAACACACTAGAGAATAATGCAACCTGCTTTTTACGCTTAACCAAGCCAAATGGCTCTTTACTGTACTTGCTCATGTCCGACGCGGACAGTGAAGATCAATGCGACCTACTTTGTTCTGAGCTACCTGTAACCTGTTCAAATTAGTTTCTGTTGTTTTGGACCAAATCGCTGGAAAATAATCGAATCATCTAATAATCTAACTGTGATAACACCAATGTGTCCACTAATTGTTTGGTCAATAGCTAGGCCTAAATCTTCAATAGCGTTTTATAGCAGCCATGCTTCTGCCCATTATTACCACCACCTGATCAATTTGGCTCTTCCAAGACATTTTTACCACCAACAGTGATCCCTAATACGTAACTTTGCATCTGTTACTTGTTCATAACTATATATCCTATAGTTAAGTGCAAAATAGGTGCAACTTTTAATTTATATTTTGAACCAAATACCATACATTTTGTCATTTCTACATTAAGAGCCATTTTATTTAATGTTAACCTTTTTTTAATTAACATTAATAGCTCATTTAAAGTCCTACCAACATACACACCTTCTCCGGGTGTGTGCGCCGATGTATTTATTGTGGAATTGTCTATATACACCACAATGGTGACGTGAGTCAAAATTAGAGGTAAATCATTTGTGAAAGTGGGAAACAAAAGCGGCCCCAAACAACTTCCTTGAGGCACTCCACAAGCCACTGCTCCTACCTAAGAATAACTACCATTAGAATATACAGTATATTTCCTGTGGTGAGATAAGTTTTGATCCATGCAGCAGCAGATGCTTCAAAGCCACGAGAGATCAACTACAACTTGATGATCAAATATGTCAAATGCTGCACTGAAATCCAACAATACAGCATTAACAACTTTTTTCTCATCGATTTCTTTCATCCAGTCATGCGTCATCTGAGTTAATGTCATAGTTGTAGCGTGCCCCTTTTTATATGCATGGTGATACACCATATTTGAATATTGTTTAAAGAAATAATTTTGGATTTGCTCAAAGCAGGTAGTAGGCTTATTGGTTGACTATTTTTACCTGAGAATGGTTCTTTGCCATTCTTGGTTGGTGGAACAATCTTGGCTATTTTCCGTTTTAAAGGAAAAACACGTTTTTCTAAACTTAAATTAATGATGTAAGAAATAGGCAGCTCATTCATTTCTGCTACATGTTTTAGTTGCTTCAAATCAAGGTTATCAACACTTGAAGGCTTTTCCTTACTCTCGTGTAATAATTTCTTTATTGTATCAATACAATCTCTTTCAAATTTAGACTTACATGATTTATTGCTTCTTTTTTTAAAATTAAACTGCTAGAAAGCCCATCTTCTTCATGTCTGAGACCCACACCCTAACGTGGTTCCTGAATGTTATTGCTGAAATAACAACTTCAATAATTAGCAATATCCATTGGTTTAGTAAGAATTTTTCCATCTGCTTCCAAAAAGGATGGTGTTGGCTTAGCTCTTTTTCACAGTAATTCATTGAAAGCATGCCACATTTTTCTACGGTCTGATTTAGCATCTTTAATTTTTCCTCATATTATTTTCCTTCCGTTGCCAGCATGGGGATCACCGGTTCGAATCCCCATGTTACCTCCCCCGCTTAGTTGGGCGTCCCTACAGTTGGCCATGTGTGGGTGGGAAGCTGAATGTGGGTGTGTGTCCTGGTCACTGCACTAGCGCCTCCTCTGGTTGGTCGGGGTGCCTGTTCAGGGAGGAGGGGGGACTGGGGGGGAATAGTGTGATCCTCCCACGTGCTACGTCCCCCCTGGTGAAACTCCTCACTGTCAGGTGAAAAGAAGCGGCTGGCGACTCCACATGTATGAGAGGAGGCATGTGGTGGTCTGCAGCCCTCCCCGGGTCGGCAGAGGGGGGGGGGGAGCAGCGACGGGGACGGGTTCAGAGAGTGGGGTGATTGGCCAGGTACAATTGGAAGTTTTTGGAAGTTTTTGGAAGTTCGGTCCTCCTTCCTATTGCAGTTAGGCCGTGATCACAACAGCCCAGTGGGATTGATATTCGCTTTCGAGCACATCTCAGCGGCATTTGTAAAAATTAGATGCAAGTAATCAAAATGCAAGTCGACGATTGTGAGCCATCAGCTCTGTGACATAATTTTGTTGGCTTTGTAATGACTTGTGACAAATTCCATGTATATCTGCACAAGCAAGCAACTTATTTCCGAGTTTCCCCCGGAATTCCGATCAACAGTAGAAGTAAATTTGATTATTTATTTCACATACACTACCTAACATTTCACATATTTCACCCAAATATATTATCGTTGCATTTGGTGGTCTATAACAGCACTCAGTAAAGACTGGGTCTAGATGAGGCAGTTGACCTTGTGGCCAGGTTACCTCAGCTCCTCCTACACCAGGGGTTAAGTTAGGGGTTCGATTTCAACCATTTTTACATCCAAGGGAGTTTAGGCCAGTGTTTCTCAACCGGGGGTCCGCGGACCCCTAGTGGTCCGTGGTGTAATTGCAAGGGGTCCGTGAAAATCAAATATCTTTAAAAAAAAGATCCTATGACATTTATAGGAATAGGATTATTTTACTCAAATGTGACTGAGACCTTTATCTACCTAAACTATAAAGGGTAACAGGATTTTTTTCTCTAATTACATCTGTTTCACAAGTGTAATCTATTGTATTTTAATAAGAGATCTCGCTCCCGTTTGCATTGTTGAAAGTTACTGCATACATATTCTGTTTTGTTACATATATCTGAAAGTTACTGAATACATATTCTGTTTTGTTACATATATCTGAAAGTTACTGAATACATATTCTGTTTTGTTACATATATCTGAAAGTTACTGAATACATATTCTGTTTTGTTACATATATCTGAAAGTTACTGAATACATATTCTGTGTTGTTACATATATCTGAAAGTTACTGAATACATATTCTGTTTTGTTACATATATCTGAAAGTTACTGCATAAGAATTCTGTGTTGTTACATATATCTGAAAGTTACTGAATACATATTCTGTTTTGTTACATATATCTGAAAGTTACTGAATACATATTCTGTGTTGTTACATATATCTGAAAGTTACTGAATACATATTCTGTTTTGTTACATATATCTGAAAGTTACTGAATACATATTCTGTGTTGTTACATATATCTGAAAGTTACTGCATAAGAATTCTGTTTTGTTAACTATATCTAAAGTTACAACTGAAAGCTCTTATTTTTGCCCCAAAGAGTGAATAAATGCTATAATGCAATTTAAAATGCAGTTTCTACTGTTTCCATCAAATTGCAACCCCCCTCCCCCAAGATCAGGTGGAGGGGTCCTCAGGGTAGATCAAAAATACGCAGGGGGTCCAGGACCCCAGAAAGGTTGAGAACCACTGGTCTAGACAAGCCCAAACACCGGTGCACATGGAGCTGGAATGTTCGGTGTGGCCGTGCCTGTGTGAATATGTCAGAGTGTGTGACAGGGGGAGGAAGTTTGCTTTTATGCATCGTTCTCCTTGCAAATGTTGTGTGTGTGTGTTGTTTTTGTGTTGCATGCGGTTGAAGCACTTCTGCTCTTGCGGGCCCACTATGCGAGCTGTTAAACAGTTGTTAGAAATGCACCATATGTCTTGTCATTTATTTCAAAACACTCATTTTTAAGATATGCTAACACACACACAATTATACAGAACCACAGCTCACTCATCACACGCTTCTGCAAGTGAATATTCACAAACACTCGTAGCACATCGAGCCACGGTGGCCGGCTTTCGCTTCCACGCGTGTGTCTCCGCACACATCGGCGAGCACAGCTACATATCCCAGAGTTGCGCCGGGCTCCGGGACGGAGGAGGTGCACAGAAGATAAACAACTCCGGCGCGCTTGCTTCATTTCATCCTCCAGTAACTCTTAGCAAAAGCTCACACGAGACAATTGGATATCTCCTTTCCCCATTGTGTACAGCTCCCCTCTCCTCCCGCCGACTGAAGAGGAGGGGAAAGTGGCGCTCACCAGCAACTGTTGGCGACACAGAATTCGAGACTCATGAAATCATCTGTACCCTCTCTGTTTCCAATTAAACGACCCAATCCCACCGTCCCGGATGCACGCTCGCCCCTTTAAGTGCCAGCTGCCAAGTGGAGAGCCACGGCATAACTTCCACAAATTGAGTCCCCCAGCCCAGCCCCCCACCCCACCCTTAACTCAGAGTTTATAATTGCCCTCAAAGTTGCATCGGAATTGTTCCGATTCCACGGTGCGTCCCCCGCCCCAATTACAGCTCTCACCCGGCGAGAAGCCGAGGCCTTCCTTCAGCTTGGATAATAACCTATCGATTAGCCACAGTAGTTGATGGTCGGTGCCGGATCTGATCGAATCTGTATTGGGTGTTTTTTTTTCTTTTCCTTTGCAGAGGTACTGTATTGCTCTGTGTCAGAACCGCGCATTGGGGGAAGGTGGGGGGGGTGGGTGGGTGGTGGGTGGTGTGGGTGGGCAGTATACCCCGGATTCATCTGCTGTTGAACATTGTTGAACTGGCTGCCCGTTTTCATGTGCTCCGAATCGATCAAATTGATTGGTCTCCCTCCCAGCTACTGTAACCTGTACTCGTGCACGTGGAGGGTTTCGTTCTCAAATACCCCCCGGGGTTACCCTACACCGGTGAGCCAAAACATTACGACCACCCGCTTGATATGCTGCTGCCCCTCTGAAGTTGTGAGGTGGAGCCTCCGTGGCTCACACTTGTCAGCTCAGCACATCCCACGGACGCCCAGTCGGATTGAGATCTGGAGGATTTGGGGGACGGGGCAACGCCTCGAACACCTCGTCGTGCTCCTCAAACCATTCCCGGACGACCTGTGCAGTGTGGCAGGGTGCACTGTCCTGCTGAAAGAGGCCACCGCCATCAGGGAATGCCAAGACGTGGTGTACCCGGTCTGCAACGACGTTTAGCTAGGTGGCACGTGTCCACTTCACGTCCTCGTGAAAGGCCGGACCCGGGGTTTCCCAGCAGAACCTTGCCCAGAGCATCGCACTCCCTCCGCCGGCTCGTCGTCTTCCCCCACGGTGCATTGTGGCGCCATCGCTTTCTAAAAGAAGCGGGAGTCATTGGACCAGGTGACCTTCTTCCACTGCTCCAAGGTCCGGCTCTGACGCTCGCGTGCCCATTGCAGGCGCTTCGACAGTGGACAGGGGTCACCGGGGGGCACTCTGACCCGCCTGAGGCTACCCCGCCCCATACACAGCAGGGTGCAACGCACCGTGTGTTGCAACACATTCCTCCCGTAACCGCCATTCAAATGTCCTGTGACCTGTGCCCCAGTGGACCTTCTGTCGGTTCGGGACCAGACGGGATGGCCTCGCACATCAACGAGACTTGGGCACCAAACACGCTGTACTCATCGCTGCTGACCCGGAGCACCCCCACAAGCCTTGCTGTTTCAGACATGCTCTGACCCAGTTGTCTGGGACATAACAAGGCGGCCCTTGTCAAAGTGGCTCAGGTCTTTACTCCTGCCCGGTTCTCCTCTATTCAACACGTTGACTACGACAAGTGATGGTTCGCTTACCATCTCATCTACCCCACACCTCGACATGTGCCCTTGTTTGGAGCTGATCCCCGTTATTCGGGTCACCCGGGAGTGGTCATAATGTTTTGGCTCATCGGTGTATAGGCCTGTCATCACACGCCGCTGGCACCATTACTGTCTGACATGGGTTTTTACACACTGAACAGATGTGTGTGCAGAAACTGTGTGTGGGCGTGTACGTGTGTGTAACGCACAAATGTATGGCGCACCGTCTCGAGACTTGGAACGCCGACAACGTACCCTACGGGCATGCAAAGCCGCAAACCATTCCCTTTGTCACCGTGTGTGCGTTTGCAGCGATCTGACGCGGAGGCGGAATGTGCAAGTGTGTGTTCGACGGCGCATGCGCCATATTTGCTCATCTCCGTGTGGTTGTGTGCAGAGCTGGATGCGGAGGAATGGTACAAGCTGCTGTGCGTGGAGTGCCTGGGCAGCCGCCTCAACGACATCAGCCTGGGCGAGCCAGACTTGTTAGCGGCGGGGGTGCAGCGGGAGCAGAACGGTGAGTGCCCAATTAGTGCCTGCAAACACAGACGGCCATTCAGGGTCAATCTCTCTCGTTCGCTCCGGCCATCAAACTGTTAGCGGTCGCCGCCCAGGCCTCATACGTGTTAACGCAACCCAGCCCTCCGAGGGCCGGGGCGACCAGAACAGCCACTGTCCAATTAGGCCCAGCTAATAGGGGGCCGTATTTGTCAATATCTGGTCCCCCCCCCCCCCTCCAACATTTACTTGTTACATTAGCAGATGTTGGGTCAACTTCAGAGGTTTAAGGGAGTGTGTGTGTTGTGTGTGTGCTGAAGTGTGTTTTTTTGGACGGTGTGTGTGTGTGTGTGTGTGTGTGTGTGTGTTGTAGCACAGGTCGCAGGCTATGACCACGGATCTGTTCCTGGCCTAATGAGAGGCGCTGTGCATCACTGGCTTCCCCCATAATGAAGCTTGTCACCGAGATGGATGAGATTATAGCTCCTAAAGCCGTGTGAAATAAATGTGCCCCCCCCCCCCACATCCCGCTCTCAGGAAAGGGAGCTGGAAAAGGGAGGAGGCGGCAGGGCACTGCTATCACGGAGGGGCCCGTTTCCTACGTCACGTGGGGAGTCGCAGAGGAAATGGAGGAGGCGACAGGCGAGGGAAGAAACCGTCTGGAAAAGGCCGTGAAGCGTCCGCCGCTTTGGCGGCACGCTCGCGGTGCCTCGTCACCTCATCTCGCTTAACGAGATATCAGAACTTTTGCTTCCGGTGGCGCGGCGGTCCGAGCCCCGGAGCGGTTGGGGAGGCCGCCGGCCGACCAGCGGTTTGCATCGCGTGGTTAAAACAGTTCCTCCCTGCTCTTTGTCCGACTAACGAAATAAGAGGCTTGGTGCTCCACTCACGTTTCAATTAGCGCCCCCACCCCCACCCAGCCCCCACCCCCAAACGGCAGGGGCCGATAATTAGATTAAAGTTCATTTTCACTGCTCCTAAAAATAGACTTCCACGCTATGACAACGCCATTTTCTCTGCACTGCAGACACATGGCTTATTTTGAATCATTAGGTGTAATTAGCGAGGGCTAATTTAGATGGTGGAGCGCTCCCTCTCCGTCCTCCTCCTCTCTCCCCGAGAGCGTGTTTCAAGTGAATGGCCTGGGGTTTGGGTTTTGCAGAGCCCCGCCACGCCAGTCGGCGGTTGACCTTGCCCAAAAAGGTGGCATGATAGGGGGCCTCCGGGTGGCGTGGCGGCCTATTCTGTTGCCCCCCGACACGGGGATCGCCGGTTCGAATCCCCGTGTCGCCTCCGGCTTGGTCGGGCGTCCCCACAGACACAGTTGGGAGTGTCTGCGGGTGGGAAGCCGGATGTGGGGGTGTGTCCTGGTCGCTGCACTGGCGCCTCCTGCGGTCGGTCGGGGCGCCTGTTCAGGGTGGGAGGGGGAATAGCGTGGTCCTCCCACGTGCTACGTCCCCCTGGTGAAACTCCTCACTGTCAGGTGAAAAGAAGCGGCTGGTGACTCCACATGTATGGGAGGAGGCGTGTGGTAGTCTGCAGCCCTCCCCGGATCGGCAGAGGGGGGTGGAGCAGAGACCGGGACGGCTCAGAGAGCGGGGTAATTGGCGCAGTACAATTGGGGAGAAAACCGGGGGGTGGGGGGGTGGGGGTGGCATGATTTGGTTGAGTTGCATGTTTTAGAATACGCTCCTGTGCAGGACCAACCCACCTCCCAGCACCTGCCCGGTGTGGGCGAGGTGACCCACAGGCCCCGTCCTGCAGGCGGGTTCACACAGACCCGCTGACCTGCTGCCAAACAAGCTGCTGCTTGCTGAAGTGCCTCAGTGAGACCGGTTCAGTTTCCTCTCCGGGCCTTAGCAACAGGACAGCCGCCGACCTTCTCCACTACCCACTCACACACGCTGTACCCGGGGCTCTTCCCCAAAAGGCAGAGAAGAAGAATCCAGCCCTCGATAAAAACCCAACCCCCGTCTTAATCAGGCCCCTTACGTAGCCTCGTTTAGGACGAGCAGCAGGCCTGCCTGAAAAACCCCTCGCCTCAGATGCCCCGGCGTCCTTACTGCCCCGCCTCATCCGCCTCACCCCTCCTCTTCACGTGTGCGTGAGCCGTCTCCTCTCATCCTGTCGGGTTTTTTCTGGGAGTTCCGTGTTTGTGCAGGCTGGCGGTACCGGTACCTCCGGGTCCGAGTGCAGACACGCTGGACTGGACTTAGTTATGAGTGGGCGTGTCCTCCAGAACGCAGACGCCGTTCGAGGTTTCCGGCAACACGATCGCCGTGCTGGATCCCACCGGCTCACAGACTCGATCGCTGCGATATTAAGATGTCTCCGTAAATCTGCCCCGTTTCCCGTCCTGATGCCTTCTGCCCTCCTCTCCCGTGTCCACTTGCATGTCTCCAGAACGCTTCAACGTGTACCTGATGCCGACGCCCAACCTGGACATCTACGGAGAGTGCACCATGCAGATCACCCACGAGAACATCCACCTGTGGGACATTCACAACGCCCGGGTCAAACTGGTCATGTGGCCTCTCAGCTCCCTCCGCAGATACGGGCGCGACTCCACCTGGTTCACCTTCGAGTCTGGCAGGTAGCAGCACACACACACACACACACGTGTGTGTGTGTGTGTGTGTGTGTGTGTGTGTGTGTGTGTGTGTGTACGTGGTGGCTGCAGGCGCATCAGGTGTCCTCCTGCAAGGACCTAGAAGGAGGACAGTCATACTCCACCCCGAATGACCGCCAGTGATGATGATGATGATGTGTATGTGATGTGTGTATGTGATGATGATGATGATGATGCGTATGTGATGTGGTGTGTATGTGATAATGATGATGATGATGATGCGTATGTGATGTGGTGTGTATGTGATAATGATGATGATGATGATGATGATGATGATGCGTATGTGATGTGTGTATGTGATGATGATGATGATGATGATGATGCGTATGTGATGTGGTGTGTATGTGATAATGATGATGATGATGCGTATGTGATGTGGTGTGTATGTGATAATGATGATGATGATGATGATGATGCGTATGTGATGTGGTGTGTATGTGATAATGATGATGATGATGATGATGATGCGTATGTGATGTGGTGTGTATGTGATAATGATGATGATGATGATGCTGCGTATGTGATGTGGTGTGTGTGATAATGATGATGATGATGATGATGCGTATGTGATTTGGTGTGTATGTGATAATGATGATGATGATGCGTATGTGATGTGGTGTGTATGTGATAATGATGATGATGATGCGTATGTGATGTGGTATGTATGTGATAATGATGATGATGATGATGATGATGCTGCGTATGTGATGTGGTGTGTATGTGATAATGATGATGATGATGCGTATGTGATGTGTGTATGTGATGATGATGATGATGATGATGATGATGCGTATGTGGTGTGTGTATGTGATGATGATGATGATGATGATGCTGCGTATGTGATGTGGTGTGTATGTGATGATGATGATGATGATGATGCTGCGTATGTGATGTGGTGTGTATGTGATAATGATGATGATGATGATGATGATGATGCGTATGTGATGTGTGTATGTGATGATGATGATGATGCGTATGTGATGTGTGTATGTGATGATGATGATGATGATGATGCGTATGTGATGTGTATGTGATAATGATGATGATGATGATGCGTATGTGATGTGGTGTGTATGTGATAATGATGATGACGATGATGATGATGCGTATGTGATGTGGTGTGTATGTGATAATGATGATGATGATGATGATGATGATGATGATGCTGCGTATGTGATGTGGTGTGTATGTGATGATGTCGCGTGTTTGCGGGTGCGTTTGTCTGTCGTGTTTGTACGAATGAAACGGCAGCGGTAGAAGAAGAAACGAGTCACTTTTGGAAATGTCAAAAACTTTCGGTGAAGCGGCGTCCGGGTGGCGTGGCGGTCTATTCTGCTGCCTACCAACACGGGGATCGCCGGTTCGAATCCCCGTGTTACCTCCGGCTCGGTCGGACGTCCCTACAGACACAATTGGCCGTGTCTGCGGGTGGGAAGCCGGATGTGGGTGTGTGTCCTGGTCGCTGCACTAGCGCCTCCTCTGGTCGGTTGGGGCGCCTGTCCGGGGGGGGGGGAACTGGGGGGAATAGCGTGATCCTCCCACGCGCTGCGTCCCCCTGGTGAAACTCCTCACTGTCAGGTGAAAAGAAGCGGCTGGTGACTCCACATGTATGGGAGGAGGCATGTGGTAGTCTGCAGCCCTCCCCGGGTGGGCAGAGGGGGTGGAGCAGAGACCGGGACGGCTGAGGAGAGTGGGGTAAGTGGCCGGCGGCTACAACTGGGGAGAAAAGGGGGGGGAGGGTGGATCCAAAAAAACCCCACTTTTGGCAAAGCAACTTAGAATATCAAACACATCCCAGGAAATCACTGTTTATCAAAGAGCCCTGCAGGCAACAAAGTAGCAGGGAGTTTATGCGTGTGTGTGCGCGTGTGTGTGTGTGTATATATGTGTGTGTGTGTGTGTGTGTGTGTGCGTGTGTGTGCGTGTGTGTGTGTGTGCGTGTGACACAGATGTGCATTTCAATGCGAGTGTATCTAATGATATAAACATGCACATTTGTAAACCAGCAGTCAAAATTGAGAGCCTGATCACCCCCCCCCTCCTCCCCCCACCTCCCCTCCTCCCTCCCCCTCCATGTTCCTGGCGCAGGATGTGTGACACCGGCGAGGGTCTGTTCACGTTCCAGACGCGCGAGGGGGAGATGATCTACCAGCGGGTGCACTCGGCCACGCTGTCCATCGCCCAGCAGCACGAGAGGATGATGGAGGAGATGGAGAAGAGCTCCCAGGTAACGCCGTGGCGCTTTCCGCCGCTTTAGCCGGCGCCGCTCGGACAGGCGTCCGGTCGGCCCGCGCAGACCTCCCGCGAACCGTATCGCGGCGGCCAGAGGGGAGGGGCGTGGTGACGTCAGCACGCCGCCGCCGCCGATGGGGTGGGGGGGTAAATATGTCAGTATTTCGGGAACATTTGTACACTGGTTATTTTTAAGATGAAGAGAGAAATAAGAATCAAGAAGACTTGTTGGTTTCCAGGAACTGGGACACCTCACACACACACACACACATGCACGCACACACACGCGCGCGCATGCACGCGCGCATACATATGCGCGCGCACATGCACGCGCGCCACACATGCACGCGCACACATGCGCGCGTGCATGCACACACACGCACACACACACATACTTGCTCTCCATCTGTCACGTGCAGACGCTCGTCTAACAGCCCGGGTAAAACAGGAATTGAAATGAAGCTGCAGCATTTATCCGTCACATCGCGCTGAAGCGGAGCACAAGCTGGGCGGTGTTTAAAATACAACGCAGTGCCGTTGATGCCGCAACGCTTAGACAACCACAAACAAACAAACAAATAAATAAATAAACGGGTGAATGCATGAATAGATTTGGGAGTCACGTCGGTACACGTGTCTGCAAGTAGCGCCTCGCAGATGACAGACAGCGTGTGTGGAACATCTTGATGCAGCGAACACGCCGCTCACCTGCTGCTGCAAGATAGTTGAAAAACCAACACACACACAAACACACACACACACACACACACACACACACACACACACACACACACTGGGGAATATGCCAACACGCCCGCATCTCGGCATGTATGTACTCATTAATGCACACACACACACACACTAAATCATTTTAAATCTACCAAATACTTGTTTCTCCTTGGATTTTTTTTTCTCCATTGCTTGTTTGATTTAGACCCGGTTCAATCCCCCCGCCGGTTCGATCCCTCCGCCGGTTCGATCCCTCCGCCGGTTCGATCCCTCCCCTGGTTACACTGTGATTACTCTGTACACAGCATTATTTTTAGAAAACAGCCAACATGGAGGCAATACATCATTATATAATTTGCAGATTATATATTCTGCTCACACACACACAAGCTTGTTCATGCTTTCCTGCATACACAGACACGGACACACTCATCCTCATGCACACACACACACACACACACACACACACACACACACACACACACACACACACACACACACAAGCTTGTTCATGCTTTCCTGCATACACAGACAGGGACACACTCATCCTCATGCACACACACACACACACACACACACACAAGCTTGTTCATGCTTTCCTGCATACACAGACAGGGACACACTCATCCTCATCCTCAAGCACACACACACACACACACACACACACACACACACACACACACACACACACAGCGTTGCCGTATTCCTCGTAGGCGGGGTCTCTGGTGTCTTTGCCTTTGGACCAGAAGCCCTCTGACACCCCGTGGTTTTGGCCTCTGTTCCCTCCTTGCATCCCACCATCCTTCCTTCCTCCTCCCCCCGCCCCGCTATCATCTGTATTCTTTATTTATGTAGGCCTGCCGAGTGCCTGATGAGGCTTGACCATATGGCCATGCTCTTGGACCCCGCCATCTTGGATCCTTTCCAAATGCGGCGTTTTAACCCTCAGCCCTATAAATCACGGCTGAGCCACACAACCCCGGCCGCCCGTCGCTGCAGTGGAGCTTTGGGGAATGTCGTGTTCATTAGGGCTGCTATTTCCCCACCCCCACCCCACCCCTCCCTCCCTCTGTGCACGTGAACAGCATCGGACACGTAGTCCACAATAGCCGGAGTAACGCTCCACGTGTCAGATGAGACCTCTAATGGCACGAACGCACATCAAGATAATAAAATGCACCACCGAGTCGCAGTCGCCCGGCTGGGGGTTAAGGCGCTCGTGACGCAACATCCTAAATTAATCTCCATTTCACCCCCAAGGAACGTCCGTACAGGCTGGAACCGTCTTTCCCTCTTCTTTTTTTTTTGCAGTTCTCGCCGCCACTGGGAGTGTCGTGTGACAGAGAGCAGGGATGGGAAACTAAAAAAAAAAAAGGCTGCTCTTGTCTGTTTCAGATCCACTCCAGAGAGACGCTAACCAAGTCCATCTCCCTGCCGCGCAGCGCCTACTGGCAGCACATCACACGCCAGAACAGCGTGGGAGACCTCTACTGCTACCAAGGTACCGCCACACCGCCACGCTGGGCTACCGGTGCCCTTCCCGTGCTCCCGCCGCCGCTGGCTCGCCATGCAGCACGCTGTGCAGCTCGCCGTGCAGCACGCCGTGCAGCTCGCTGTGCAGCTCACCGTGCAGCACGCCGTGCAGCACGCTATGCAGCTCGCCATGCAGCACGCCGTGCAGCTCACCATGCAGCACGCCGTGCAGCTCGCCGTGCAGCTCGCCGTGCAGCTCGCCGTGCAGCTCGCCGTGCAGCTCACCATGCAGCACACCATGCAGCTCGCCGTGCAGCTCGCCGTGCAGCTCGCCGTGCAGCTCGCCGTGCAGCTCACCATGCAGCACACCATGCAGCTCGCCATGCAGCACGCCGTGCAGCTCACCATGCAGCACACCATGCAGCTCGCCGTGCAGCTCGCCGTGCAGCACACCATGCAGCTCGCCGTGCAGCTCGCCGTGCAGCTCGCCGTGCAGCTCGCCGTGCAGCTCGCTGTGCAGCTCGCCGTGCAGCACACCATGCAGCTCGCTGTGCAGCTCGCTGTGCAGCTCACTGTGCAGCACACTGAGGGCCAGAGGTTGAGCAAGCTGGAGGCATGGCAGACAGAGGAGTGAGTGAGTGGAGGGACAGATGGCTATCTGGACACATAGATGGATAGAGAAACACGTGGATGGATGGATGGATGGATGGATGGATGGATGGATGGATGGATGGATGCCACACCCAATATAGTACTACCACTGTCCTAGGTGTTCTAAAGCTGTCCTGTACTGTGGCCGTCAAGTGTGTGTGTGTGTGTGTGTGTGTGTGTGTGTGGATGCAGACCAGAGGCGGGGGGGTGATTACTGGGCTGATGAGATTATACTGTGTCCATGGTATTAGTTGATTAGTGGACTTATCAGCGGATTATAGGCCTTTTGGCTTTGGGTGATAAAACAAATTAGAAAGCCGGGGAAAGATGAAAGTCGCCGTTACATCATCATTTTCTTCTGAAAAACGGAAGCCCGGCGTTTATCTTTTTTTTTCTCTTCTTTTTAATTTACCTTTTTTTTTTTATCATTTAATTGTAGCTCGATAAGGCTGGAAGCAAACGTGCGTCGTCTTCCACCCCCCCCCCCCCCCGAGCATCTCGGGAGTTTTTTACGCCGGCGGAGTCAAAAACGAAGGACCCGTCCGGGGTTACCCCCGCCCCCCCCCCCCCCCCCGGGTCATTACTTATAGGCCGGGTCCTCTGAAACTCTTCCTCTCTAAACTCTGGTGCACAGAGCCGCTTCTTCATCATTCATCACCCTGGC